>NW_026783517.1:0-216000 GCF_949774975.1 Lagenorhynchus albirostris | reverse complement strand
AGCCTACAGACACCGTGATGATGGTGGCCAGTAAGACCGGCTGGACTCTTGTTTACTTCAAAAGGCTGTTGACTCAGTGGCCATCATGGTCCTTGATCACCACTGACCCTGGACTGTCTGGGAGTTGAGCGGGCAGGGCTCTGACACCTGGTGCTGTTTGTACGTTAATTCAGGGGCCTAATTGAAGAAAGCGCAGACTACTGGTCAGAGCATCTAGGCTGGCAGAAACGGTCAGCCTAAGGTGGCCGAACAAATGTGGGGCGGGGTGAAACCGGCCCCCACAGCGTCTCTGCACATCTCTTTCCTGGACCCTTAAAGGTCATTAGAATCTATAACACTTCCAATGCTGGTGCTCAGGTGGACGAGCAGGGAGGCAGGGGGCCTGGGGACAATCAACGTCACCTGGAGGCTGCTGGGGAGAAGCTCTGACCCTCGCCCCAGGGTATGAGGGCTCCCAACTCAGCACTCAGCAGTTACAGAAGAAGGGTCTGCACCCTCAGCACTCCAAGAATGAGGAACGGGACAAAAGGCAGAGGGGGGGGTTTGTCCCCAGCAAAGCCCATTAAAAATCCCTGGGAGATAAAAATAGAATCTGGGCAATAAAGTCAAGTCTAACCTTTTTTATCCTTTGTGCTTTGTCTAATTTCACGTGCTCCTAGGGTCCCGCATGCAGAGGTTCCACACCCGGCACTTCAGACCAGATTTCCTAGTGCAGAATGGCTGGGTCGACACCTCAGCTCCTGGGGCCCAGTGCAGACTCCGCGATATAGAGCCTGAGCTACAGCCAACCCGGCCCTCGAGAGCTCCGCCCCCTCCCTCCCACTGACTCTGACAGGATCTCTACACAGCAGCCCAGCCCACAGCCCACGGGGTAGTACATGCTCTCACCTCTCCATTCTCTGATCAAAATATAAAGTTTCCTTTGCTTGTGAACCAAACTCAGTCTCGATCTGTTGGCCCCAATGACACTGGGCAGGGGGACACTTGTTGGGGTCCACTCTGGAGGATCAGTAACAGAAATTGAGACTATTGTAACCTCAATGAACAGATGTGTGAGCCAAAGTGTAGTTAACATAGAACAGTGTATAAGGCTCGGGTAAAATAAGATGTTTCTAACACTTCCATTGGATATTTCCATCACTTTATTATAAGCAAGTTCAGTGAAAAGGTTTGTCTTATTTGTCAGCTCAATATTAGAGAAATGAAGTGATTTCCTTCCAAGGATGTACATCTAATAATCTTGGTTAAACCTTCAATCTTGTTTTAAATGCTTTTCCATTGAAAATGATACCTCTCTTTCAGCTCCCCCATTTCTGAGAAGTATAAAATCTTATAATTTATTATTACCAAAGGGGAAAGGTGGGAGGAGGGATAAATTAACAGTTTGGGATTAACACATACACACTGCTATGTATAAAATAGATCATCAACAAGGAACTACTGTATAGCACAGGGAACTACACTCAACATTTTGCAATAACCTATAAGGGGAAATAATCTGAAAAAGAATAGATATTTTTATTGACATCATCTATCAATGACAGTTAAAGTGTAACCTAAGGGAAGCTGGTGGTGAGTGCTTCTGACCCTGAAGACTTCAATCATCTAAAGTTTGGACTCTGCCTACTTCCCAAGGCCCTTAATGAACATATGTGTAGCCGTAGCTTAAAAAATTCCCCAGTTTGGGTTTCGGGGAGACACTGATTTTGAAAAAGCCCTGGTGTTCTCCTTACATGAATGGGACTCTTCCTACTGCTAAAACATGTCTGTCACACCCAGAGGATGGTATACCGTCTGATCAGGAAGAGTTTGGAAAAGGCATCTCATCTCCTCATCTCCTGGTGCTCGGGTTCACCCCTCCAGCGTCTTTACTAACAGTCTCCCCACTTGGAGATGTCAGCACTGTCAACATCCTGTTGCGTACAGTTTGGAATTTGTCCAGAGGATGAAGCGGAAGGATGAGGAACAATGAGAGACAAGTCCTACGTGTTCAGACAGGCACATGTCACTCTAATTTCCAATCAGGAAGACGAATTGACCAAAGGCTAGGGTTGCCCATGGAAACAGTATAGGGCTTGAGGAAATCCCGCTGCTTTGTGGCCAGTTCCCATAAACACAAGTTGAACAATAGAACTCAGGGGCAGTAAAATTCACAAAACTGCAGAGTTGAAAATATCCATCACTGAAAAATGTCTTGAGGAAAGTCAGAGAAAAGGACTTGTAAGCAAGGGAGAATGGCAGGAAAGGGATTTGAGGAGGTAGAAAGGACTCGCCATTAAGCACAAGAAAAGGAGCTGAACATTGCCAACACTGCAGTTGGCCAAAAAGGGTGTATGCGTTTTTTTGTGTATATATTCAAGAAAAGAGCGTACACCTTTTTAGCCACCCAAACAGGTGGGCACTGGAAGTCAATACTACAAAAGACATCACTTTGCATCAGTCAGAAGAGCCATCCTCATAAAGCGTAAACAACAGAAATGCAGGACAGGGCAAGGAGAAGAGGGAGCCCTGTGAGACTTATAGTGGAAATGTATATTGCCAACGGCCATTCTGGAGAAGTGTATTGTGTTTACTAAAGCATCTAAACAATGAGCTACAGAGCATAGGGCACTTGCACTCATGGGCATATATCTTGGGAAAAACAAAAATCGAGAGGACACAGGCACCCCAATGTTTACCCCCTCTCTGTTTAAAAGATCCTCGACGAGGATATAACTTAAATGTCTCTGGAGGGAAAAAATGGATAGAGATGTGGTACTTAGGTAGAGTGGAATATTATTCAGCCTGGAAATCAATGAAATATGGCCAGCTGTAACAACTCCGGAGGAGTTACGTATGATCATTCTAAGTGACAGAATTCAAAAAGAAAAAGACACATATCATAAGATATCACTTAAAGGTGGAATCCAAAATGGCTACACATGAAATAAATTACAAAACAAAAACATAGTCAAATATGTAGAAAACACGCATAAGGCTGCTAAACGGGAAAGGTGGGGAGGGGTGAGGCATCATCCAGGAGGTTGAAATTAGCAAAGATACCATTCCAAATACCAAACTGATAATCAACAAGGCCTACACGGTAGCTAAAAGAACTGCACTCAGCACACTCAAGTCACCGGAAAAGAATATATACGACTGGTAAGAATCTGAAAAAGAATTTATTGATGTCTCTCTGTACGTGAATCAAGTGGATGTACAGCAGCAAGAAACAGAGCTTTGAAAATCAGCTGTAACCAATATAGTAATAAATTGAAAAAAATAAACGACAGAGAGACAGAGAAAACCTCTTACAACTTTTCCTCAGGGACGGTGATGCAACATGGATTGAACACATCTAGACCCACAGCAGGATGAGACATAAGGCTGGAAACTGTTTGCGCTAAGAGAAATGTGAGGTTGGGTGAGGAAATGCACACCCTTTAAAGTAATACTACCTGGTACCCATTCAATGGGTCCCAAATCTGCAGGTTCAAGGGATCTTCCTACAGCTAAAACATGCATGGAAAACCCAGAGGACTGTACACCATGTGATGCACCTCATTTATCCTCTCCTGGTGCTCCTGTTCACCATTCCAGCCACGTTACTTAGAAGCTCCCCACTTGGAGAATCAGCACATTTAAACTTCTGTTTCACACATTTTGCAAATTGTGAGGAGGATGAACGGGAAGAGGGGGAACCAATGAGAGAAGAGTTGTAGGGGTTTGGACGGGCACATATCACTCTAATTTCCCATTAAGAATAAGAATTAAAAAAAGGCTCAGCCTGCCTCGCCGGAGCCAAAATAGGGCCTGAAGCAATCCTGCGGGTTTGAGGCCAGCTCACAAAAGAGCAACTTAAAACATGGAGCTCAGGGTCACTGCAATTCACAAACCTGCAGAGTTATAAATGAAAACTAACATCCAAAAATATGTTGAGGTAAGGCAAAGAAGAGGATCTGAATGCAAGACAGAATTGCAAGAAACAGATTTCAAGAGATAGATTGGACTCGTCTTTAACGCACATGAAAAGCGGCAGAATTTCGACAATGATGCAGTTGGCCCAAAAGGGCGTATGCGGTTTTTCCTGATTATATCCAGGAAAAAACGCATACGCACTTTATGGGCAACGAAGCAAGCAAGCAAGGCAAATGTGCACAACAAAGAAGTCTCATTTCCCACCGGTCAAAAGGGCCATCCTAAAAAGTTGTAAAAACCAGAAATGCAGGACAGGCCATGGAGAACAGGGAGCCTTTATACGCTGATGGGCAGTGTGTGAACTGCCGAGAGCCACTCTGGAGAAGTGTATGGTGGTTCCTAAATCATCTAAAAACAGAGCTACAGAGCATAGGACACTTCCAATCATGGGAGTATATCTAGGGAAGTCTAAAAATCAACAAGACACAAGCACACCACAGTTTAGGGCTACTCTGTTTACAAGAACCTCAACTTCAGTACACCTTAAATATCCCAGGAAAGAGAACAATGGATAAAGAAGATGTGGTACTTATGTACAATGGAATATCTCTTCACCATGAAATCAATGTAATAAGGCTAGTAGAAGGATAAAGAGTGGATTTAGGTCCGATAATACTACTTGAAATAAGTCAAACAGAAAAAGAAACATATCATAAGATATCACTTATAGAGGGAGGGTAAATATGGCTGCACAAGAAATGAATTACAGAACAGAACAGTGTCTCACATTTAGAAAACACACTTATGTCAGCTTAAGGGGAAAGGAGAGGTGGGGTGATGCATAAAACCAGAGTTTGAAATTAGCACAGATACCGTTCAAGAAACCAAATAGGTATTAGACAAGATCTACACCTTGCTCAATGAACTGGCCTCAACACACCCTATACACCGCAGAGAAATATATCTGAGTAATAAGAATCTTAAAACCCATGTATTGATCTATCTCCATAAGGGAATCAAGTGTGTGCAGAGCGGCACAAACACAGCAGTGAAAATGAGCTAAACCCCATTATAGAAATAAATGTTAAAAACAAAACGCAGAAACAATGAAAGAGAGAAAAATTCTTACAAAATTCGCTCAGGGGCTGTGATGCAACCTGGATTGACCACATATAAACCCACAGCTGGATAAGACATAAGGCTGGACACTTGGGGCTGAGAGGATTGGTGAGCTTCGGTGAGCAACTGCCGAAAGTTTAATGCAATACTTCATGCTACTCATTCCAAGGGTCCCAACACTCCAGGTTGAAGGGAATCTTCCTACAGCTAAACCATGCTTGGGAAACCCAGCGACTGATCGGGAAAGGTTTCTAAAACGCACCACATTTTTCCTCTCCTGGGGCTCCGGATCGACATTCCAGCCGCTTTACTAACAACATCCCCACATGGAGAGTCAATGCCTTTAAGTTCTGGTATCGCACAGTCTTCAGTTAGTGCGGAGGATGAATGGGAATAGGGGGAACCAGTGAGAAACTAGCTGTAGCGGTTTCAATGGGCACATGTCACTCTAATTTCACATCAGTAAGAAGAATGAACCAAAGGCACAGCAAGGTGCCCCAGAAGAAGAATAGGGCTTCAAGGAATCCTGTGGTTATGGGGCAAGATCACAAAACTAAGAGCTGAAAAATGGAGCTAAGGGCCACTGCAATTCAAAAACCTGACTTGCCCAAAAAGGGCGTATGTGTTTTTTCCTGAATATATTCAGGAAAAAACGCATACGCCCTTTTTGGCCAACCAAGCAAGCTTGCAAAGGAAATCTGCACTACAATGAAGTCTCAATTCCCCCTGGTCAAAAGGGCCATCTGAAAAAAGTGTAAAATCCATAAAGGCATGACAGGCCATGGAGAACTGGCAGCCATCTTATGCTGAAGGGCAGGATGTAAATTGCCAACAGCCACTCAGGAGAAGTGTATGGTGTTTCCTGAAACATCTAAAAAACAAAGCAACAGAGCCTAGGGCACTTCCACTTATGGTACTATAGTTTAGGGCAATTAAAATCAAAAAGACACAGCCACCCCAAAGTTTGGGATGGCTCTGTTTACAAGAACCTCATATACGGTACAAGTTCAATATCGCAGAAAGTGAAAAATGGATAAAGAAGTTGTGGTACTTACGTACAATGCAATATCACTCAGCAATGAAATCTATGTCATCAGGCCCGTAGCAGCATAATGAGTGGACTAAGTACGATGAATCTAACTGAAATAAGTCACACAGAAAAAGAAACATCATAAGGTATCACTAATACACGGAATGTAAACTTGGCTACACAGGAACTGAATTCCAAAACAGAACAGGGTCTCAAATTTAGAAAACCAACTTATGCTTGCTTAAGGGGAAAGGTGAGTTGGGGTGCTGCATAAAACCAGAGATTGAAATGAGCACAGATAAAGTTCCTTAAGCCAAATATGGAATAGACAACAGCTACTCCTTGCTCAACGAAACGGACTCATCACCCCATATTAAACGCCTAAGAATGTACCTGACTAGTAAGTAGCTTAAAACCTAGGGAATGCTATGTCTCCGAAAGAGAATCAAGCGTGTGTACAGGGGCATAAACACAGCAGTGATAGGATTGGAGAGGTTCGATGAGCAAATGAAGACCCTTTGAAGTCATATTGCATGGTACCCATTCCAAGGGTCTCAACTCTCCAGGTTTAAGGGATTCTTCCTTCAGCTAAAACATGCATGTGGAACCCAGAGTATGATCAACCGTGTGATCGGGAGACGTGTTCAAATATGTCTCAGTTTTCATCCTCTGGTACTCGGGTGCAACATTCCAGACGCTTTACTAACACTCTCCCGACTTGGAGAGTCAGTGCCTTTAACCTCCTGTTTGGCCCAGTTTGCAATTTCTGCAGAAGATGAACAGGAATAAGGAGGACCAATGAGAGACTAGCTGGAGGTGTCTGGACGGGCAAATTTAACTCTCATTTCCCACCAGGAAGAGGAATTAACCAAAGGCTCAGCGTGCCGTGCCGGAACCAGATTAGGGCCTGAAGCCATCCTGCGGTGTTGCGACCAGCTCACGAGAAAGCGAGTTGAAGAAAGGAGCTCAGGGGCACAGAAATTCACAAACGTGCAGAGTTATAAATGACAGCTATCGTCCAAAAATATAGTGAAGTAAGGCTGCCAAGAGGACTTGAAAGCGGGGCAGAATTGCAGGAAACCAATTTCAGGAGGTAGACTGGAATTGCATTTAAAGCATAGGAAAAGAGGCAGAACGTCCACAATGATGCACTTGGCCAAAAAGGGCGTATGCGTTTTTTCCTGAATATATTCAGGAAAAAACGCATACGTCCTTTTTGGCCAACCAAGCAAGCTTGCAAAGGAAATCTGCACTACAATGAAGTCTCACTTCCCCCCGGTCAAAAGGGCCATCTGAAAAAAGTGTAAAATCCAGAAAGGCAGGACAGGCCATGGAGAACTGGGAGCCTTGTTATGCTGATGGGCGGGACGTAAATTGCCAACAGCCACTCCAGAGAAGTGTTTGGTGTTTCCTGAAACATCTAAAAAACAAAGCAACAGAGCCTAGGGCACTTCCACTTATGGTACTATAGTTTAGGGCAATTAAAATCAAAAAGACACAGCCACCCCAAAGTTTGGGATGGCTCTGTTTACAAGAACCTCATATACGGTACAAGTTCAATATCGCAGAAAGTGAAAAATGGATAAAGAAGTTGTGGTACTTACGTACAATGCAATATCACTCAGCAATGAAATCTATGTCATCAGGCCCGTAGCAGCATAATGAGTGGATTCAGGTACGATGATTCTAACTGAAATAAGTCACACAGAAAAAGAAACATCATAAGGTATCACTAATACACGGAATGTAAACTTGGCTACACAGGAACTGAATTCCAAAACAGAACAGGGTCTCAAATTTAGAAAACCAACTTATGCTTGCTTAAGGGGAAAGGTGAGTTGGGGTGCTGCATAAAACCAGAGATTGAAATGAGCACAGATAAAGTTCCTTAAGCCAAATATGGAATAGACAAGAGCTACTCCTTGCTCAACGAAATGGACTCAACACCCCATATTCAACGCCTAGGAATATACCTGACTAGTAAGAATCATAAAACCTATGGATTTATATATCTCTGTAAGGGAATCAAGAGTGTGTACAGCGGCATTAAAGCAGTGAAAATCAGGTAAATCCCATAATAAAAATAAATTTCTTAAACAAAACACAATGACAGTGAAATAGAGAGAAATACTTAAGTAATTCATTCAAGGCTTCTGATGCAACCTGCATTTACCACATCTACACCCAGAGCTGGGTGACACATAAGGCTGGACACTTGGGGCTCATAAGATTGGTGAGGTTCGGTGAGCAAATGAAGACCTTTGAAGTCATATTGCATGGTACCCATTCCATGGGTCTCAACTCTCCAGGTTTAAGGGATACTTCCTTCAGCTAAAACATGCATGTGGAACCCAGAGTATGATCCACCATGTGATCGAGAAACATGTTCAAATGTGTCTCACTTTTCGTTCCCTGGTACTCGGGTGCAACATGCCAGACGCTTTACTAACACTCTCCCGACTTGGAGAGTCAGTGCCTTTAACCTCCTGTTTGGCCCAGTTTGCAATTTCTGCGGAAGATGAACAGGAATAGGGAGAACCAATGACAGACTAGCTGGAGGTGTCTGGACGGGCAAATTTAACTCTCATTTCCCACCAGGAAGAGGAATTAACCAAAGGCTCAGCGTGCCGTGCCGGAACCAGATTAGGGCCTGAAGCAACCATGCGGCGTTGCGGCCAGCTCACGAGAAAGCGAGTTGAAGAAAGGAGCTCAGGGGCACTGTAATTCACAAACCTGCCGAGTTATAAATGACAGATATCGTCCAAAAATATACTGAAGTAAGGCTGCCAAGAGGACTTGAAAGCGGGGCAGAATTGCAGGAAACCGATTTCAGGAGGTAGACTGGAATTGCATTTAAAGCATAGGAAAAGAGGCAGAACATCCACAATGATGCACTTGGCCAAAAAGGGCGTATGCGTTTTTTCCTGAATATATTCAGGAAAAAACGCATACGCCCTTTTTGGCCAACCAAGCAAGCTTGCAAGGAAATCTGCACTACAATGAAGTCTCACTTCCCCCCGGTCAAAAGGGCCATCTGAAAAAAGTGTAAAAACCAGAAAGGCAGGACAGGCCATGGAGAATTGGGAGCCTTGTTATGCTGATGGGCGGGATGTAAATTGCCAACAGCCACTCGGGAGAAGTGTATGGTGTTTCCTGAAACATCTAAAAATCAAAGCATCAGAGCCTAGGGCACTTCCACATATGGTCCTATAGCTTAGGGAAATTAAAAGCAAAAAGACACAGCCACCCCAAAGGTTGGGACGGCTCTGTTTACAAGAACCTGGTTTACGGTACAAGTTCAATATCGCAGAAAGTGAAAAATGGATAAAGAAGTTGTGGTACTTACGTACAATGCAGTATCACTCAGCAATGAAATCTACGTCATCAGGCCCGTAGCAGCATAATGAGTGGATTCAGGTACGATGATTCTAACTGAAATAAGTCACACAGAAAAATAAATATCATAAGGTATCACTAATACACGGAATGTAAACTTGGCTACATAGGAACTGAATTACAAAACAGAACAGGGTCTCAAATTTAGAAACCCAACTTATGCTTGCTTAAGGGGAAAGGTGAGTTGGGGTGCTGCATAAAACCAGAGATTGAAATGGGCACAGATAAAGTTCCTTAAGCCAAATATGGAATAGACAAGAGCTACTCCTTGCTAAATGAAATGGACTCAACACCACATATTAAATGCCTAAGAGTGTACCTGACTAGGAAGTATCTTAAAACCTATGGATTGCTATGTCTCCAAAAGAGAATCAAGCGTGTGTACAGGGGCATAAACGCAGCAGTGATAGGACTGGAGAGGTTCGGTGAGCAAATGAAGACCCTTTGAGGTCATATTGCATGGTACCCATTCCACGGGTCTCAACTCTCCAGGTTTAAGGTATTCTTCCTTCAGCTAAAACATGCATGTGGAACCCAGAGTATGATCAACCATGTGAGAGGGAGACGTGTTCAAATATGTGTCAGTTTTCGTCCCCTGGTACTCGGGTGCAACATTCCAGATGCTTTACTAACACTCTCCCGACTTGGAGAGTCAGTGCCTTTAACCTCCTGTTTGGCCCAGTTTGCAATTTCTGCGGAAGATGAACAGGAATAGGGAGAACCAATGACAGACTAGCTGGAGGTGTCTGGACGGGCAAATTTAACTCTCATTTCCCACCAGGAAGAGGAATTAACCAAAGGCTCAACGTGCCGTGCTGGAACCAGATTAGGGCCTGAAGCCATCCTGCGGTGTTGCGGCCAGCTCACGAGAAAGCGAGTTGAAGAAAGGAGCTCAGGGGCACTGTAATTCACAAACCTGCAGAGTTATAAATGACAGCTATCGTCCAAAAATATACTGAAGTAAGGCTGCCAAGAGGACTTGAAAGCGGGGCAGAATTGCAGGAAACCGATTTCAGGAGGTAGACTGGAATTGCATTTAAAGCATAGGAAAAGAGGCAGAACATCCACAATGATGCACTTGGCCAAAAAGGGCGTATGCGTTTTTTCCTGAATATATTCAGGAAAAAACGCATACGCCCTTTTTGGCCAACCAAGCAAGCTTGCAAGGAAATCTGCACTACAATGAAGTCTCACTTCCCCCCGGTCAAAAGGGCCATCTGAAAAAAGTGTAAAAACCAGAAAGGCAGGACAGGCCATGGAGAATTGGGAGCCTTGTTATGCTGATGGGCGGGATGTAAATTGCCAACAGCCACTCGGGAGAAGTGTATGGTGTTTCCTGAAACATCTAAAAATCAAAGCATCAGAGCCTAGGGCACTTCCACATATGGTCCTATAGCTTAGGGAAATTAAAAGCAAAAAGACACAGCCACCCCAAAGGTTGGGACGGCTCTGTTTACAAGAACCTAGTTTACGGTACAAGTTCAATATCGCAGAAAGTGAAAAATGGATAAAGAAGTTGTGGTACTTACGTACAATGCAATATCACTCAGCAATGAAATCTATGTCATCAGGCCCATAGCAGCATAATGAGTGGATTCAGGTATGATGATTCTAACTGAAATAAGTCACACTGAAAAAGAAACATCATAAGATATCACTAATACACGGAATGTAAACTTGGCTACACAGGAACTGAATTACAAAACAGAACAGGGTCTCAAATTTAGAAACCCAACATATGCTTGCTTAAGGGGAAAGGTGAGTTGGGGTGCTGCATAAAATCAGAGATTGAAATGAGCACAGATAAAGTTCCTTAAGCCAAATATGGAATAGACAAGAGCTACTCCTTGCTCAACGAAATGGACTCAACACACCATAATAAATGCCTAAGAGTGTACCTGACTAGGAAGTATCTTAAAACCTATGGATTGCTATGTCTCCGAAAGAGAATCAAGCGTGTGTACAGGGGCATAAACGCAGCAGTGATAGGACTGGAGAGGTTCGGTGAGCAAATGAAGACCCTTTGAAGTCATATTGCATGGTACCCATTCCACGGGTCTCAACTCTCCAGGTTTAAGGTATTCTTCCTTCAGCTAAAACATGCATGTGGAAACCAGAGTATGATCAACCGTGTGATCGGGAGACGTGTTCCAATATGTGTCAGTTTTCGTCCCCTGGTACTCGGGTGCAACATTCCAGACGCTTTACTAACACTCTCCCGACTTGGAGAGTCAGTGCCTTTAACCTCCTGTTTGGCCCAGTTTGCAATTTCTGCGGAAGATGAACAGGAATAGGGAGAACCAATGAGAGACTAGCTGGAGGTGTCTGGACGGGCAAATTTAACTCTTATTTCCCACCAGGAAGAGGAATTAACCAAAGGCTCAGCGTGCCGTGCCGGAACCAGATTAGGGCCTGAAGCAACCCTGCGGCGTTGCGGCCAGCTCACGAGAAAGCGAGTTGAAGAAAGGAGCTCAGGGGCACTGTAATTCACAAACCTGCAGAGTTATAAATGATAGCTATCGTCCAAAAATATACTGAAGTAAGGCTGCCAAGAGGACTTGAAAGCGGGGCAGAATTGCAGGAAACCGATTTCAGGAGGTAGACTGGAATTGCATTTAAAGCATAGGAAAAGAGGCAGAACGTCCACAATGATGCACTTGGCCAAAAAGGGCGTATGCGTTTTTTCCTGAATATATTCAGGAAAAAACGCATACGCCCTTTTTGGCCAACCAAGCAAGCTTGCAAAGGAAATCTGCACTACAATGAAGTCTCACTTCCCCCCGGTCAAAAGGGCCATCTGAAAAAAGTGTAAAATCCAGAAAGGCAGGACAGGCCATGGAGAACTGGGAGCCTTGTTATGCTGATGGGCGGGATGTAAATTGCCAACAGCCACTCGGGAGAAGTGTATGGTGTTTCCTGAAACATCTAAAAAACAAAGCAACAGAGCGTAGGGCACTTCCACTTATGGTCCTATAGCTTAGGGAAATTAAAATCAAAAAGACACAGCCACCCCAAAGGTTGGGACGGTTCTTTTTACTGGAATCTCTTCTACGGCACAAGTTAAATATCCCAGAGAGCAAATAATGGATAAAGAAGTTGCGGTACTTATGTACAACAGAATACCACTCAGCAATGAAATCTATGTCACCAGGCCCGTACCAGCATAATGAGTGGATTGAGGCACGATGATTCTAAGTGAAATAAGTCACACAGAAAAAGAAACATCATAAGGTATCACTAATACACGGAATGTGAACTTGGCTACACATGAACTGAATTACAAAACAGAACAGGGTCTCAAGTTTAGAAAACTAACTTATGCTTGCTTAAGGGGGAAGGTGAGTTGGGGTGCTGCATTAAACCAGAGTTTGAAATTAGCACAGATACCGTTCCATAAGCCAAATATGGAATAGACAAGCCCTACCCCTTGCTCCACGAAATGGATTCAACAATGAGGTATCACCTCACACCTGGTAGAATAGGCATCATAGAAAATCTACAAGCAAAAAATGCTGGAAAGGGTGTGGAGAAAAGGAACCCTCTTCCACTATTGTTGGGAATATAAATTGATACAGTCACTATGGAGAACAATATGGAATTTCTTAAGAAACTAACAATAGAATTACCATATGATACAGCAATCCCAGTACTGGACATATACCCAGACAAAACCATAAATCAAAAAGAGACATTCACCGCAATGTTCATTGCATCACTATTTACAATATCGAGGTAATGGAAGCAACCTAAATGCCCACAGACAGACGAATGCATAAAGCCGTGGTACATATATAAAATGGAATATTACTAAGCCATGAAAAGGAATGAAATTGGGTCATTTGTAGAGACGTCGATGCATCTAGAGACTGTCATACAGAGTGAAGTAAGTCAGAAAGAGAAAAACAAATCTTGTATATTCATGCATATATGTGGAACCTAGAAAACCTGTACAGATTAACCATTTTGCAAGGCATAAATAGAGCAACAGATGTAGACAACAAACGTATGGACAACAAGGGGGGAAAGCTGTTGGGGGGGGGTGGTGGGAGGAGTTGAGAGACTGGGATTGGCATGTATACATTTATATGTATAAAATAGATAACCAATAAGAACCTGCTGTATAAAAATATAAAATAAAATTCAAAATTAAAAAGAAATAAAATTTAAAAAATAGAAAAAACAATTATTCCCTTCACATACATGTATTTATATGAATAAATTATTTCCATGCTTATATCTGTAAATACAAAAAAGAGGAATAAAATCTACCTTGAACCCAAAACGAAAAAGAGAAAAAAAACACAGAACCCACCAGTTCCACAGAGGAAAACCGTATCAGGGCACTTGCTCCAGTTGTAAACAATTCTGAAGTTGGTCAGTGGTGGGGAATCGTCTCCCATTCAGCCAGCAGCCCCCACGCAACAAGCGTCCTCATTGCAAAGCTGGGGCACCGTGCCGAGGCATCTGTGAGTAAACGTGAGCTGAGCCCCAGGCCAGTTGCTGCTGAACTATTCCCACCCATCCCAGGTAAAACACCTGAATATATACAAGGACTTGAAAGCCTAGAGGGAGGGCCATAGAGCCACACGAGTGACAGCATGCCGGCCGACTTGGTGCCTGCAGGCCAGCCAGGATGGTCCTGGCCCTGGGTGCTCTTCTGGAAGATTTCCATTTCCCTGCCTGAGATACCCGTCCTGTCCCTGCCCCCACTGCTTTTTTCCTTCCTCACCTCTGCCCAGGGAGAAATTCCAGCAGCAGGTATGGGTGACACATCTTCTTCTTTAGCAGGTGGCAGCCTGGCAACTGCTGCAGAAAGTCCAGCAGAGCCCCACTCACACTGGGCCACCCACAAAGCTGTGGCCTCTCACTCCCTCCCACCAGCCCAGCCCCGAGACTGCTGACAGGGCAGAGAAAATGGCGTCAGGCACGGCTGCAGGGGCTCTTGCTGCCTGGAGTGGTATTTATAGTGATCTCAACCCAGGCACACCTGGGGAGGGCTGGCCGGCACGGTAAGGCTGCCCAGGTCAGCCAATCATCACCCCTCAGGGGCTCACAGTTGCAGAAAATGGAACTTGCTGAACCGGCCAGGTCCAAGGAACAGGTGTGGGCTCCTGAGAGTCAGGATAGACAAGGGGCTGCAGCTTTGGCTTGTTTTCTAATCATTTTATCTGGCCCATGAGTGGGAGACAACTTCAAGAAAACCCTCTCCTAATGAGAGGAACCCAGGAGTCAGGGAGAGGAGGGGTGGGTGGTGGTTGGAGACAGAGGCCTGGTGCCCCGGGTGCAGTGGAAGTCTCTGGAAGACCAGGTGGAGGGAGGCCTCACGGAGTGATGCCCAGGGTCACAGACCTGTCGCAGCTGCTGTTTGTTAGTTCAAGTCCTGCTCTGAGGTGCTCTGTGTCAGCTCTGAGCCACAGGTGAGCTGGGGGCGCTCTGCAATGAGGGCTATGTGCACGGTTCCTGTGTGCCCAGCCCTGCCACAGTACCTGCAAGGGTAGCTCTGTATCCTGGGAGGGGCCTGACCACGAGAGCCCTGTGGGCTGGGGTGGGGGTGGGGTACCTGCCCAGGTGAGCTCCATATTCTGGGATTGGTCTGACCACGAGAGCCCCATGGGCTGCTGGGGACCTGGTAAAGGATGTCAGGACAGTCAGTGAAGCCACCGAGGATATACCTCCAGTTGCTCCTAATTCCTACACCCTGCTGGTCATTCTACCAACCACCAGGACATGGTATTCTGTATTAGTCTTCAATGATGCCTTCTTTTGTATTCCATTAGTCCCAGAGTCACAAGAAATTTTGGCTTGTGAGTGGCAGGACTCAACATACAACTAAAACAATACTTCCGGGCCGTCTGGCCCCAAGGGTGCAAAAATTCCCACACCATCTTTGGGGAAAGCTTAGCTAAAGACCTAAAAGTTCTACCTCTGGAAAAGGAAACCCTCCTTCAATATGCAGACGACATTCTGATCGCCAGCCCTACTAAGGAGGCCTCTGAACTACCAAGCCAATAAAGGATAGAAGTTGTCCAAGAAAAAGCTCAAATATCACAGACTGCCGTGACCTGCCTGGGCTTCATTCTCACAGAAGGTTGGAGAAGTCCATCCCAGGAAAGGGAAGAAACCATTTTCAGCCTTACCCCTTTCTAAAACTAGAAGACAGCTTAGGGGTTCCTGGGGAGGCCAGGGTTTGCTGCTTCTGGATCCCTAACTACAGTCTACTAGCTGGGCCTCTATATGAAACACTGAAAGGAAAAGATGATGATCCTTTTGAATAGAATCCACAAGTGGCCTTTCAAGAATGGAAAGAGCAGTCAATTCAGACCCTTGCCCTGGAACTCCCTAATTTAGCTAAACCCTTTGACCTTTACATTCCCGGTGAAAGGTGAATCGCCATTGGAGAATTAGTGCAAAACCTGGGACCACTTGAAATGGAACAATGCAAGAATGCCATCCAGGTAGGATAAACTATGGTCACCAAGGGGCTTGGCCCACTGCCACATCTGGCCAAGATACTGGCGGTATCTAAAAACCTGGAAATCAGCAGCCCAAAAGGCCACCTCCCTCCTAAGGGAAAAGGACCCCACGTGGTGATCCTAACCACCAACCATGCCCTGAAGTTGCAGGGTTCGCTCCGTGGGCACACCGACCTCGAGTGAGGAGGCCCTCCAACTCCAACATCCAGAGAGATAACCGGGGGCAACAGGGCACCATGACGACTCGTGTGAACATCACTTGACCTGGAGTTTCTCTCATAAAACAACAAGAGTGTGTCCCAAAAGAGTAGACTACTGCTTGCAGGACTTACTGCACCCAGAAGGAAGCTAATAATCTTGGCGGGGGAACCGTATATCACACTGTCACCATAGAAAAGCCTACAGACACCGTGATGATGGTGGCCAGTAAGACCGGCTGGACTCTTGTTTACTTCAAAAGGCTGTTGACTCAGTGGCCATCATGGTCCTTGATCACCACTGACCCTGGACTGTCTGGGAGTTGAGCGGGCAGGGCTCTGACACCTGGTGCTGTTTGTACGTTAATTCAGGGGCCTAATTGAAGAAAGCGCAGACTACTGGTCAGAGCATCTAGGCTGGCAGAAACGGTCGGCCTAAGGTGGCCGAACAAATGTGGGGTGGGGTGAAACCGGCCCCCACAGCGTCTCTGCACATCTCTTTCCTGGACCCTTAAAGGTCATTAGAATCTATAACACTTCCAATGCTGGTGCTCAGGTGGACGAGCAGGGAGGCAGGGGGCCTGGGGACAATCAACGTCACCTGGAGGCTGCTGGGGAGAAGCTCTGACCCTCGCCCCAGGGTATGAGGGCTCCCAACTCAGCACTCAGCAGTTACAGAAGAAGGGTCTGCACCCTCAGCACTCCAAGAATGAGGAACGGGACAAAAGGCAGAGGGGGGGGTTTGTCCCCAGCAAAGCCCATTAAAAATCCCTGGGAGATAAAAATAGAATCTGGGCAATAAAGTCAAGTCTAACCTTTTTTATCCTTTGTGCTTTGTCTAATTTCACGTGCTCCTAGGGTCCCGCATGCAGAGGTTCCACACCCGGCACTTCAGACCAGATTTCCTAGTGCAGAATGGCTGGGTCGACACCTCAGCTCCTGGGGCCCAGTGCAGACTCCGCGATATAGAGCCTGAGCTACAGCCAACCCGGCCCTCGAGAGCTCCGCCCCCTCCCTCCCACTGACTCTGACAGGATCTCTACACAGCAGCCCAGCCCACAGCCCACGGGGTAGTACATGCTCTCACCTCTCCATTCTCTGATCAAAATATAAAGTTTCCTTTGCTTGTGAACCAAACTCAGTCTCGATCTGTTGGCCCCAATGACACTGGGCAGGGGGACACTTGTTGGGGTCCACTCTGGAGGATCAGTAACAGAAATTGAGACTATTGTAACCTCAATGAACAGATGTGTGAGCCAAAGTGTAGTTAACATAGAACAGTGTATAAGGCTCGGGTAAAATAAGATGTTTCTAACACTTCCATTGGATATTTCCATCACTTTATTATAAGCAAGTTCAGTGAAAAGGTTTGTCTTATTTGTCAGCTCAATATTAGAGAAATTAAGTGATTTCTTTCCAAGGATGTACATCTAATAATCTTGGTTAAACCTTCAATCTTGTTTTAAATGCTTTTCCATTGAAAATGATACCTCTCTTTCAGCTCCCCCATTTCTGAGAAGTATAAAATCTTATAATTTATTATTACCAAAGGGGAAAGGTGGGAGGAGGGATAAATTAACAGTTTGGGATTAACACATACACACTGCTATGTATAAAATAGATCATCAACAAGGAACTACTGTATAGCACAGGGAACTACACTCAACATTTTGCAATAACCTATAAGGGGAAATAATCTGAAAAAGAATAGATATTTTTATTGACATCATCTATCAATGACAGTTAAAGTGTAACCTAAGGGAAGCTGGTGGTGAGTGCTTCTGACCCTGAAGACTTCAATCATCTAAAGTTTGGACTCTGCCTACTTCCCAAGGCCCTTAATGAACATATGTGTAGCCGTAGCTTAAAAAATTCCCCAGTTTGGGTTTCGGGGAGACACTGATTTTGAAAAAGCCCTGGTGTTCTCCTTACATGAATGGGACTCTTCCTACTGCTAAAACATGTCTGTCACACCCAGAGGATGGTATACCGTCTGATCGGGAAGAGTTTGGAAAAGGCATCTCATCTCCTCATCTCCTGGTGCTCGGGTTCACCCCTCCAGCGTCTTTACTAACAGTCTCCCCACTTGGAGATGTCAGCACTGTCAACATCCTGTTGCGTACAGTTTGGAATTTGTCCAGAGGATGAAGCGGAAGGATGAGGAACAATGAGAGACAAGTCCTACGTGTTCAGACAGGCACATGTCACTCTAATTTCCAATCAGGAAGACGAATTGACCAAAGGCTAGGGTTGCCCATGGAAACAGTATAGGGCTTGAGGAAATCCCGCTGCTTTGTGGCCAGTTCCCATAAACACAAGTTGAACAATAGAACTCAGGGGCAGTAAAATTCACAAAACTGCAGAGTTGAAAATATCCATCACTGAAAAATGTCTTGAGGAAAGTCAGAGAAAAGGACTTGTAAGCAAGGGAGAATGGCAGGAAAGGGATTTGAGGAGGTAGAAAGGACTCGCCATTAAGCACAAGAAAAGGAGCTGAACATTGCCAACACTGCAGTTGGCCAAAAAGGGTGTATGCGTTTTTTTGTGTATATATTCAAGAAAAGAGCGTACACCTTTTTAGCCACCCAAACAGGTGGGCACTGGAAGTCAATACTACAAAAGACATCACTTTGCATCAGTCAGAAGAGCCATCCTCATAAAGCGTAAACAACAGAAATGCAGGACAGGGCAAGGAGAAGAGGGAGCCCTGTGAGACTTATAGTGGAAATGTATATTGCCAACGGCCATTCTGGAGAAGTGTATTGTGTTTACTAAAGCATCTAAACAATGAGCTACAGAGCATAGGGCACTTGCACTCATGGGCGTATATCTTGGGAAAAACAAAAATCGAGAGGACACAGGCACCCCAATGTTTACCCCCTCTCTGTTTAAAAGATCCTCGACTAGGATATAACTTAAATGTCTCTGGAGGGAAAAAATGGATAGAGATGTGGTACTTAGGTAGAGTGGAATATTATTCAGCCTGGAAATCAATGAAATATGGCCAGCTGTAACAACTCCGGAGGAGTTACGTATGATCATTCTAAGTGACAGAATTCAAAAAGAAAAAGACACATATCATAAGATATCACTTAAAGGTGGAATCCAAAATGGCTACACATGAAATAAATTACAAAACAAAACCATAGTCAAATATGTAGAAAACACGCATAAGGCTGCTAAACGGGAAAGGTGGGGAGGGGTGAGGCATCATCCAGGAGGTTGAAATTAGCAAAGATACCATTCCAAATACCAAACTGATCATCAACAAGGCCTACACGGTAGCTAAAAGAACTGCACTCAGCACACTCAAGTCACCGGAAAAGAATATATACGACTGGTAAGAATCTGAAAAAGAATTTATTGATGTCTCTCTGTACGTGAATCAAGTGGATGTACAGCAGCAAGAAACAGAGCTTTGAAAATCAGCTGTAACCAATATAGTAATAAATTGAAAAAAATAAACGACAGAGAGACAGAGAAAACCTCTTACAACTTTTCCTCAGGGACGGTGATGCAACATGGATTGAACACATCTAGACCCACAGCAGGATGAGACATAAGGCTGGAAACTGTTTGCGCTAAGAGAAATGTGAGGTTGGGTGAGGAAATGCACACCCTTTAAAGTAATACTACCTGGTACCCATTCAATGGGTCCCAAATCTGCAGGTTCAAGGGATCTTCCTACAGCTAAAACATGCATGGAAAACCCAGAGGACTGTACACCATGTGATGCACCTCATTTATCCTCTCCTGGTGCTCCTGTTCACCATTCCAGCCACGTTACTTAGAAGCTCCCCACTTGGAGAATCAGCACATTTAAACTTCTGTTTCACACATTTTGCAAATTGTGAGGAGGATGAACGGGAAGAGGGGGAACCAATGAGAGAAGAGTTGTAGGGGTTTGGACGGGCACATATCACTCTAATTTCCCATTAAGAATAAGAATTAAAAAAAGGCTCAGCCTGCCTCGCCGGAGCCAAAATAGGGCCTGAAGCAATCCTGCGGGTTTGAGGCCAGCTCACAAAAGAGCAACTTAAAACATGGAGCTCAGGGTCACTGCAATTCACAAACCTGCAGAGTTATAAATGAAAACTAACGTCCAAAAATATGTTGAGGTAAGGCAAAGAAGAGGATCTGAATGCAAGACAGAATTGCAAGAAACAGATTTCAAGAGATAGATTGGACTCGTCTTTAACGCACATGAAAAGCGGCAGAATTTCGACAATGATGCAGTTGGCCCAAAAGGGCGTATGCGATTTTTCCTGATTATATCCAGGAAAAAACGCATACGCACTTTATGGGCAACGAAGCAAGCAAGCAAGGCAAATGTGCACAACAAAGAAGTCTCATTTCCCACCGGTCAAAAGGGCCATCCTAAAAAGTTGTAAAAACCAGAAATGCAGGACAGGCCATGGAGAACAGGGAACCTTTATACGCTGATGGGCAGTGTGTGAACTGCCGAGAGCCACTCTGGAGAAGTGTATGGTGGTTCCTAAATCATCTAAAAACAGAGCTACAGAGCATAGGACACTTCCAATCATGGGAGTATATCTAGGGAAGTCTAAAAATCAACAAGACACAAGCACACCACAGTTTAGGGCTACTCTGTTTACAAGAACCTCAACTTCAGTACACCTTAAATATCCCAGGAAAGAGAACAATGGATAAAGAAGATGTGGTACTTATGTACAATGGAATATCTCTTCACCATGAAATCAATGTAATAAGGCTAGTAGAAGGATAAAGAGTGGATTTAGGTCCGATAATACTACTTGAAATAAGTCAAACAGAAAAAGAAACATATCATAAGATATCACTTATAGAGGGAGGGTAAATATGGCTGCACAAGAAATGAATTACAGAACAGAACAGTGTCTCACATTTAGAAAACACACTTATGTCAGCTTAAGGGGAAAGGAGAGGTGGGGTGATGCATAAAACCAGAGTTTGAAATTAGCACAGATACCGTTCAAGAAACCAAATAGGTATTAGACAAGATCTACACCTTGCTCAATGAACTGGCCTCAACACACCCTATACACCGCAGAGAAATATATCTGAGTAATAAGAATCTTAAAACCCATGTATTGATCTATCTCCATAAGGGAATCAAGTGTGTGCAGAGCGGCACAAACACAGCAGTGAAAATGAGCTAAACCCCATTATAGAAATAAATGTTAAAAACAAAACGCAGAAACAATGAAAGAGAGAAAAATTCTTACAAAATTCGCTCAGGGGCTGTGATGCAACCTGGATTGACCACATATAAACCCACAGCTGGATAAGACATAAGGCTGGACACTTGGGGCTGAGAGGATTGGTGAGCTTCGGTGAGCAACTGCCGAAAGTTTAATGCAATACTTCATGCTACTCATTCCAAGGGTCCCAACACTCCAGGTTGAAGGGAATCTTCCTACAGCTAAACCATGCTTGGGAAACCCAGCGACTGATCGGGAAAGGTTTCTAAAACGCACCACATTTTTCCTCTCCTGGGGCTCCGGATCGACATTCCAGCCGCTTTACTAACAACATCCCCACATGGAGAGTCAATGCCTTTAAGTTCTGGTATCGCACAGTCTTCAGTTAGTGCGGAGGATGAATGGGAATAGGGGGAACCAGTGAGAAACTAGCTGTAGCGGTTTCAATGGGCACATGTCACTCTAATTTCACATCAGTAAGAAGAATGAACCAAAGGCACAGCAAGGTGCCCCAGAAGAAGAAAAGGGCTTCAAGGAATCGTGTGGTTATGGGGCAAGATCACAAAACTAAGAGCTGAAACATGGAGCTAAGGGCCACTGAAATTCAAAAACCTGACTTGCCCAAAAAGGGCGTATGTGTTTTTTTCCTGAATATATTCAGGAAAAAACGCATACGCCCTTTTTGGCCAACCAAGCAAGCTTGCAGAGGAAATCTGCACTACAATGAAGTCTCACTTCCCCCTGGTCAAAAGGGCTATCTGAAAAAAGTGTAAAATCCATAAAGGCATGACAGGCCATGGAAAACTGGGAGCCATCTTATGCTGATGGGCGGGATGTAAATTGCCAACAGCCACTCGGGAGAAGTGTATGGTGTTTCCTGAAACATCTAAAAATCAAAGCAACAGAGCCTAGGGCACTTCCACTTACGGTCCTATAGCTTAGGGAAATTAAAATCAAAAAGACACAGCCACCCCAAAGGTTGGGACGGCTCTGTTTACAAGAACCTGGTTTACGGTACAAGTTCAATATCGCAGAAAGTGAAAAATGGATAAAGAAGTTGTGGTACTTACGTACAATGCAATATCACTCAGCAATGAAATCTATGTCATCAGGCCCATAGCAGCATAATGAGTGGATTCAGGTACGATGATTCTAACTGAAATAAGTCACACAGAAAAAGAAACATCATAAGATATCACTAATACACGGAATGTAAACTTGGCTACACAGGAACTGAATTCCAAAACAGAACAGGGTCTCAAATTTAGAAACCCAACTTATGCTTGCTTAAGGGGAAAGGTGAGTTGGGGTGCTGCATAAAACCAGAGATTGAAATGAGCACAGATAAAGTTCCTTAAGCCAAATATGGAATAGACAACAGCTACTCCTTGCTCAACGAAACGGACTCATCACCCCATATTAAACGCCTAAGAATGTACCTGACTAGGAAGTAGCTTAAAACCTAGGGAATGCTATGTCTCGGAAAGAGAATCAAGCGTGTGTACGGGGGCATCAACACAGCAGTGATAGGATTGGAGAGGTTCGGTGAACAAATGAAGACCCTTTGAAGTCATATTGCATGGTACCCATTCCACGGGTCTCAACTCTCCAGGTTTAAGGGATTCTTCCTTCAGCTAAAACATGCATGTGGAACCCAGAGTATGATCAACCGTGTGATCGGGAGACGTGTTCCAATATGTCTCAGTTTTCATCCTCTGGTACTCGGGTGCAACATTCCAGACGCTTTACTAACACTCTCCCGACTTGGAGAGTCAGTGCCTTTAACCTCCTGTTTGGCCCAGTTTGCAATTTCTGCAGAAGATGAACAGGAATAGGGAGGACCAATGAGAGACTAGCTGGAGGTGTCTGGACGGGCAAATTTAACTCTCATTTCCCACCAGGAAGAGGAATTAACCAAAGGCTCAGCGTGCCGTGCCGGAACCAGATTAGGGCCTGAAGCCATCCTGCAGTGTTGCGACAAGCTCACGAGAAAGCGAGTTGAAGAAAGGAGCTCAGGGGCACAGAAATTCACAAACCTGCAGAGTTATAAATGACAGATATCGTCCAAAAATATACTGAAGTAAGGCTGCCAAGAGGACTGGAAAGCGGGGCAGAATTGCAGGAAACCGATTTCAGGAGGTAGACTGGAATTGCATTTAAAGCATAGGAAAAGAGGCAGAACGTCCACAATGATGCACTTGGCCAAAAAGGGCGTATGCGTTTTTTCCTGAATATATTCAGGAAAAAACGCATACGCCCTTTTTGGCCAACCAAGCAAGCTTGCAAAGGAAATCTGCACTACAATGAAGTCTCACTTCCCCCCGTTCAAAAGGGCCATCTGAAAAAAGTGTAAAATCCAGAAAGGCAGGACAGGCCATGGAGAACTGCGAGCCTTGTTATGCTGACGGGCGGGATGTAAATTGCCAACAGCCACTCGGGAGAAGTGTATGGTGTTTCCTGAAACATCTAAAAAACAAAGCAACAGAGCCTAGGGCACTTCCACTTATGTTACTATAGTTTAGGGCAATTAAAATCAAAAAGACACAGCCACCCCAAAGTTTGGGATGGCTCTGTTTACAAGAACCTCATATACGGTACAAGTTCAATATCGCAGAAAGTGAAAAATGGATAAAGAAGTTGTGGTACTTACGTAAAATGCAATATCACTCAGCAATGAAATCTATGTCATCAGGCCCGTAGCAGCATAATGAGTGGACTAAGTACGATGAATCTAACTGAAATAAGTCACACAGAAAAATAAATATCATAAGGTATCACTAATACACGGAATGTAAACTTGGCTACACAGGAACTGAATTCCAAAACAGAACAGGGTCTCAAATTTAGAAAACCAACTTATGCTTGCTTAAGGGGAAAGGTGAGTTGGGGTGCTGCATAAAACCAGAGATTGAAATGAGCACAGATAAAGTTCCTTAAGCCAAATATGGAATAGACAAGAGCTACTCCTTGCTCAACGAAATGGACTCAACACCCCATATTCAACGCCTAGGAATATACCTGACTAGTAAGAATCATAAAACCTATGGATTTATATATCTCTGTAAGGGAATCAAGAGTGTGTACAGCGGCATTAAAGCAGTGAAAATCAGGTAAATCCCATAATAAAAATAAATTTCTTAAACAAAACACAATGACAGTGAAATAGAGAGAAATACTTAAGTAATTCATTCAAGGCTTCTGATGCAACCTGCATTTACCACATCTACACCCAGAGCTGGGTGACACATAAGGCTGGACACTTGGGGCTCATAAGATTGGTGAGGATCGGTGAGCAAATGAAGACCTTTGAAGTCATATTGCATGGTACCCATTCCATGGGTCTCAACTCTCCAGGTTTAAGGGATACTTCCTTCAGCTAAAACATGCATGTGGAACCCAGAGTATGATCCACCATGTGATCGAGAAACATGTTCAAATGTGTCTCACTTTTCGTTCCCTGGTACTCGGGTGCAACATGCCAGACGCTTTACTAACACTCTCCCGACTTGGAGAGTCAGTGCCTTTAACCTCCTGTTTGGCCCAGTTTGCAATTTCTGCGGAAGATGAACAGGAATAGGGAGAACCAATGAGAGACTAGCTGGAGGTGTCTGGACGGGCAAATTTAACTCTCATTTCCCACCAGGAAGAGGAATTAACCAAAGGCTCAGCGTGCCGTGCCGGAACCAGATTAGGGCCTGAAGCCATCCTGCGGTGTTGCGGCCAGCTCACGAGAAAGCGAGTTGAAGAAAGGAGCTCAGGGGCACTGTAATTCACAAACCTGCAGAGTTATAAATGACAGCTATCGTCCAAAAATATACTGAAGTAAGGCTGCCAAGAGGACTTGAAAGCGGGGCAGAATTGCAGGAGTCCGATTTCAGGAGGTAGACTGGAATTGCATTTAAAGCATAGGAAAAGAGGCAGAACGTCCACAATGATGCACTTGGCCAAAAAGGGCGTATGCGTTTTTTCCTGAATATATTCAGGAAAAAACGCATACGCCCTTTTTGGCCAACCAAGCAAGCTTGCAAAGGAAATCTGCACTACAATGAAGTCTCACTTCCCCCCGGTCAAAAGGGCCATCTGAAAAAAGTGTAAAATCCAGAAAGGCAGGACAGGCCATGGAGAACTGGGAGCCTTGTTATGCTGATGGGTGGGATGTAAATTGCCGACAGCCACTCGGGAGAAGTGTTCGGTGTTTCCTGAAACATCTAAAAAACAAAGCAACAGAGCCTAGGGCAATTCCACTTATGGTCCTATAGCTTAGGGAAATTAAAATCAAAAAGACACAGCCACCCCAAAGGTTGGGACGGCTCTGTTTACAAGAACCTGGTTTACGGTACAAGTTCAATATCGCAGAAAGTGAAAAATGGATAAAGAAGTTGTGGTACTTACGTACAATGCAGTATCACTCAGCAATGAAATCTACGTCATCAGGCCCGTAGCAGCATAATGAGTGGATTCAGGTACGATGATTCTAACTGAAATAAGTCACACAGAAAAATAAATATCATAAGGTATCACTAATACACGGAATGTAAACTTGGCTACATAGGAACTGAATTACAAAACAGAACAGGGTCTCAAATTTAGAAACCCAACTTATGCTTGCTTAAGGGGAAAGGTGAGTTGGGGTGCTGCATAAAACCAGAGATTGAAATGGGCACAGATAAAGTTCCTTAAGCCAAATATGGAATAGACAAGAGCTACTCCTTGCTCAACGAAATGGACTCAACACCACATATTAAATGCCTAAGAGTGTACCTGACTAGGAAGTATCTTAAAACCTATGGATGGCTATGTCTCCAAAAGAGAATCAAGCGTGTGTACAGGGGCATAAACGCAGCAGTGATAGGGTTGGAGAAGTTCGGTGAGCAAATGAAGACCATTTGAAGTCATATTGCATGGTACGCATTCCACGGGTCTCAACTCTCCAGGTTTAAAGTATTCTTCCTTCAGCTAAAACATGCATGTGGAACCCAGAGTATGATCAACCGTAAGATCGGGAGACGTGTTCCAATATGTGTTAGTTTTCGTCCCCTGGTACTCGGGTGCAACATTCCAGACGCTTTACTAACACTCTCCCGACTTGGAGAGTCAGTGCCTTTAACCTCCTGTTTGGCCCAGTTTGCAATTTCTGCGGAAGATGAACAGGAATAGGGAGAACCAATGAGAGACTAGCTGGAGGTGTCTGGATGGGCAAATTTAACTCTCATTTCGCACCAGGAAGAGGAATTAACCAAAGGCTCAGCGTGCCGTGCCGGAACCAGATTAGGGCCTGAAGCCATCCTGCGGTGTTGCGGCCAGCTCACGAGAAAGCGAGTTGAAGAAAGGAGCTCAGGGGCACTGTAATTCACAAAGCTGCAGAGTTATAAATGACAGCTATCGTCCAAAAATATACTGAAGTAAGGCTGCCAAGAGGACTTGAAAGTGGGGCAGAATTGCAGGAAACCGATTTCAGGAGGTAGACTGGAATTGCATTTAAAGCATAGGAAAAGAGGCAGAACGTCCACAATGATGCACTTGGCCAAAAAGGGCGTATGCGTTTTTTCCTGAATATATTCAGGAAAAAACGCATACGCCCTTTTTGGCCAACCAAGCAAGCTTGCAAATGAAATCTACATTACAATGAAGTCTCACTTCCCCCTGGTCAAAAGGGCCATCTGTAAAAAGTGTAAACTCCAGAAAGGCAGGACAGGCCATGGAGAATTGGGAGCCTTGTTATGCTGATGGGCGGGATGTAAATTGCCAACAGCCACTCGGGAGAAGTGTATGGTGTTTCCTGAAACATCTAAAAAACAAAGCAACAGAGCCTAGGGCACTTCCACTCATGGTCCTATAGCTTAGGGAAATTAAAATCAAAAAGACACAGCCACCCCAAAGGTTGGGACGGCTCTGTTTACAAGAACCTGGTTTACGGTACAAGTTCAATATCGCAGAAAGTGAAAAATGGATAAAGAAGTTGTGGTACTTACATACAATGCAGTATCACTCAGCAATGAAATCTATGTCATCAGGCCCGTAGCAGCATAATGAGTGGATTCAGGTACGATGATTCTAACTGAAATAAGTCACACAGAAAAAGAAACATCATAAGATATCACTAATACACGGAATGTAAACTTGGCTACACAGGAACTGAATTACAAAACAGAACAGGGTCTCAAATTTAGAAAACCAACTTATGCTTGCTTAAGGGGAAAGGTGAGTTGGGGTGCTGCATAAAACCAGAGATTGAAATGAGCACAGATAAAGTTCCTTAAGCCAAATATGGAATAGACAAGAGCTACTCCTTGCTCAACGAAATGGACTCAACACCCCATATTAAACGCCTAAGAGTGTACCTGACTAGGAAGTATCTTAAAACCTATGGATTGCTATGTCTCCGAAAGAGAATCAAGCGTGTGTACAGGGGCATAAACGCAGCAGTGATAGGAGTGGAGAAGTTCGGTGAACAAATGAAGACCCTTTGAAGTCATATTGCATGGTACCCAATCCACGGGTCTCAACTCTCCAGGTTTAAGGTATTCTTCCTTCAGCTAAAACATGCATGTGGAACCCAGAGTATGATCAACCGTGTGATCGGGAGACGTGTTTCAATATGTGTCAGTTGTCGTCCCCTGGTACTCGGGTGCAACATTCCAGACGCTTTACTAACACTCTCCCGACTTGGAGAGTCAGTGCCTTTAACCTCCTCTTTGGCCCAGTTTGCAATTTCGGCGGAAGATGAACAGGAATAGGGAGAACCAATGACACACTAGCTGGAGGTGTCTGGACGGGCAAATTTAACTCTCATTTCCCACCAGGAAGAGGAATTAACCAAAGGCTCAGCGTGCCGTGCCGGAACCAGATTAGGGCCTGAAGCAATCCTGCGGTGTTGCGGCCAGCTCACGAGAAAGCAAGTTGAAGAAAGGAGCTCAGGGGCACTGTAATTCACAAACCTGCAGAGTTATAAATGACAGCTATCGTCCAAAAATATACTGAAGTAAGGCTGCCAAGAGGACTTGAAAGCGGGGCAGAATTGCAGGAAACCGATTTCAGGAGGTAGACTGGAATTGCATTTAAAGCATAGGAAATGAGGCAGAATGTCCACAATGATGCACTTGGCCAAAAAGGGCGTATGCGTTTTTTCCTGAATATATTCAGGAAAAAACGCATACGCCCTTTTTGGCCAACCAAGCAAGCTTGCAAAGGAAATCTGCACTACAATGAAGTCTCACTTCCCCCGGGTCAAAAGGGCCATCTGAAAAAAGTGTAAAATCCAGAAAGTCAGGACAGGCCATGGAGAACTGGGAGCCTTGTTATGCTGATGGGCGGGATGTAAATTGCCAACAGCCACTCGGGAGAAGTGTATGGTGTTTCCTGAAACATCTAAAAATCAAAGCAACAGAGCCTAGGGCAATTCCACTTATGGTCCTATAGCTTAGGGAAATTAAAATCAAAAAGACACAGCCACCCCAAAGGTTGGGACGGCTCTGTTTACAAGAACCTGGTTTACGGTACAAGTTCAATATCGCAGAAAGTGAAAAATGGATAAAGAAGTTGTGGTACTTACGTACAATGCAGTATCACTCAGCAATGAAATCTATGTCATCAGGCCCGTAGCAGCATAATGAGTGGATTCAGGTATGATGATTCTAACTGAAATAAGTCACACAGAAAAAGAAACATCATAAGATATCACTAATACACGGAATGTAAACTTCGCTACACAGGAACTGAATTCCAAAACAGAACAGGGTCTCAAATTTAGAAAACCAACTTATGCTTGCTTAAGGGGAAAGGTGAGTTGGGGTCCTGCATAAAACCAGAGACTGAAATGAGCACAGATAAAGTTCCTTAAGCCAAATATGGAATAGACAAGAGCTACTCCTTGCTCAACGAAATGGACTCAACACCCCATATTAAACGCCTAAGAGTGTACCAGACTAGGAAGTATGTTAAAACCTATGGATTGCTATGTCTCCGAAAGAGAATCAAGCGTGTGTACAGGGGCATAAACGCAGCAGTGATAGGATTGGAGAAGTTCGGTAAGCAAATGAAGACCCTTTGAAGTCATATTGCATGGTATCCATTCCACGGGTCTCAACTCTCCAGGTTTAAGGTATTCTTCCTTCACCTAAAACATGCATGTGGAACCCAGAGTATGATCAACCATGTGATCGGGAGACGTGTTCCAATATGTGTCAGTTTTCGTCCCCTGGTACTCGGGTGCAACATTCCAGACGTTTTACTAACACTCTCCCGACTTGGAGAGGCAGTGCCTTTAACCTCCTGTTTGGCCCAGTTTACAATTTCTGCGGAAGATGAACAGGAATAGGGAGAACCAATGAGAGACTAGCTGGAGGTGTCTGGACGGGCAAATTTAACTCTTTCCCACCAGGAAGAGGAATTAACCAAAGGCCAGCGTGCCGTGCCAGAACCAGATTAGGGCCTGAAGCCATCATGCGGTGTTGCGGCCAGTTCACGAGAAAGCGAGTTGAAGAAAGGAGCTCAGGGGCAGTGTAATTCACAAACCTGCAGAGTTATAAATGACAGCTATCGTTCAAAAATATACTGAAGTAAGGCTGCCAAGAGGACTTGAAAGTGGGGCAGAATTGCAGGAAACCGATTTCAGGAGGTAGACTGGAATTGCATTTAAAGCATAGGAAAAGAGGCAGAACGTCCACAATGATGCACTTGGCCAAAAAGGGCGTATGCGTTTTTTCCTGAATATATTCAGGAAAAAACGCATACGCCCTTTTTGGCCAACCAAGCAAGCTTGCAAAGGAAATCTGCACTACAATGAAGTCTCACTTCCCCCCGGTCAAAAGGGCCATCTGAAAAAAGTGTAAAATCCAGAAAGGCAGGACAGGCCATGGAGAACTGGGAGCCTTGTTATGCTGATGGGCGGGATGTCAATTGCCAACAGCCACTCGGGAGAAGTGTATGGTGTTTCCTGAAACATCTAAAAAACAAAGCAACAGAGCCTAGGGCAATTCCACTTATGGTCCTATAGCTTAGGGAAATTAAAAGCAAAAAGACACAGCCACCCCAAAGGTTGGGACGGCTCTGTTTACAAGAACCTCATATACGGTACAAGTTCAATATCGCAGAAAGTGAAAAATGGATAAAGAAGTTGTGGTACTTACGTACAATGCAGTATCACTCAGCAATGAAATCTACGTCATCAGGCCCGTAGCAGCATAATGAGTGGATTCAGGTACGATGATTCTAACTGAAATAAGTCACACAGAAAAATAAATATCATAAGGTATCACTAATACACGGAATGTAAACTTGGCTACACAGGAACTGAATTCCAAAACAGAACAGGGTCTCAAATTTAGAAAACCAACTTATGCTTGCTTAAGGGGAAAGGTGAGTTGGGGTGCTGCATAAAACCAGAGATTGAAATGGGCACAGATAAAGTTCCTTAAGCCAAATATGGAATAGACAAGAGCTACTCCTTGCTCAACGAAATGGACTCAACACCACATATTAAATGCCTAAGAGTGTACCTGACTAGGAAGTATCTTAAAACCTATGGATGGCTATGTCTCCAAAAGAGAATCAAGCGTGTGTACAGGGGCAAAAACGCAGCAGTGATAGGGTTGGAGAAGTTCGGTGAGCAAATGAAGACCCTTTGAAGTCATATTGCATGGTACGCATTCCACGGGTCTCAACTCTCCAGGTTTAAAGTATTCTTCCTTCAGCTAAAACATGCATGTGGAACCCAGAGTATGATCAACCGTGTGATCGGGAGATGTGTTCCAATATGTGTTAGATTTCGTCCCCTGGTACTCGGGTGCAACATTCCAGACGCTTTACTAACACTCTCCCGACTTGGAGAGTCAGTGCCTTTAACCTCCTCTTTGGCCCAGTTTGCAATTTCTGCGGAAGATGAACAGGAATAGGGAGAACCAATGACAGACTAGCTGGAGGTGTCTGGACGGGCCAATTTAACTCTCATTTCCCACCAGGAAGAGGAATTAACCAAAGGCTCAGCGTGCCCTGCCGGAACCAGATTAGGGCCTGAAGCAATCCTGCGGTGTTGCGGCCAGCTCACGAGAAAGCAAGTTGAAGAAAGGAGCTCAGGGGCACTGTAATTCACAAACCTGCAGAGTTATAAATGACAGCTATCGTCCAAAAATATACTGAAGTAAGGCTGCCAAGAGGACTTGAAAGCGGGGCAGAATTGCAGGAAACCGATTTCAGGAGGTAGACTGGAATTGCATTTAAAGCATAGGAAATGAGGCAGAATGTCCACAATGATGCACTTGGCCAAAAAGGGCGTATATTCAGGAAAAAACGCATACGCCCTTTTTGGCCAACCAAGCAAGCTTGCAAAGGAAATCTGCACTACAATGAAGTCTCACTTCCCCCGGGTCAAAAGGGCCATGTGAAAAAAGTGTAAAATCCAGAAAGTCAGGACAGGCCATGGAGAACTGGGAGCCTTGTTATGCTGATGGGCGGGATGTAAATTGCCAACAGCCACTCGGGAGAAGTGTATGGTGTTTCCTGAAACATCTAAAAATCAAAGCAACAGAGCCTAGGGCAATTCCACTTATGGTCCTATAGCTTAGGGAAATTAAAATCAAAAAGACACAGCCACCCCAAAGGTTGGGACGGCTCTGTTTACAAGAACCTGGTATACGGTACAAGTTCAATATCGCAGAAAGTGAAAAATGGATAAAGAAGTTGTGGTACTTACGTACAATGCAGTATCACTCAGCAATGAAATCTATGTCATCAGGCCCGTAGCAGCATAATGAGTGGATTCAGGTATGATGATTCTAACTGAAATAAGTCACACAGAAAAAGAAACATCATAAGATATCACTAATACACGGAATGTAAACTTGGCTACACAGGAACTGAATTCCAAAACAGAACAGGGTCTCAAATTTAGAAAACCAACTTATGCTTGCTTAAGGGGAAAGGTGAGTTGGGGTGCTGCATAAAACCAGAGACTGAAATGAGCACAGATAAAGTTCCTTAAGCCAAATATGGAATAGACAAGAGCTACTCCTTGCTCAACGAAATGGACTCAACACCCCATATTAAACGCCTAAGAGTGTACCAGACTAGGAAGTATCTTAAAACCTATGGATTGCTATGTCTCCGAAAGAGAATCAAGCGTGTGTACAGGGGCATAAACGCAGCAGTGATAGGATTGGAGAAGTTCGGTAAGCAAATGAAGACCCTTTGAAGTCATATTGCATGGTATCCATTCCACGGGTCTCAACTCTCCAGGTTTAAGGTATTCTTCCTTCAGCTAAAACATGCATGTGGAACCCAGAGTATGATCAACCGTGTGATCGGGAGACGTGTTCCAATATGTGTCAGTTTTCATCCCCTGGTACTTGGGTGCAACATTCCAAACGCTTTACTAACACTCTCCTGACTTGGAGAGTCAGTGCCTTTAACCTCCTGTTTGACCCAGTTTGCAATTTCTGCGGAAGATGAACAGGAATAGGGAGAACCAATGAGAGACTAGCTGGAGGTGCCTGGACGGGCAAATTTAACTCTCATTTCGCACCAGGAAGAGGAATTAACCAAAGGCTCAGCGTGCCGTGCCGGAACCAGATAGGGCCTTAAGCCATCCTGCGGTGTTGCGGCCAGCTCACGAGAAAGCGAGTTGAAGAAAGGAGCCCAGGGGCACTGTAATTCACAAACCTGCAGAGTTATAAATGACAGCTATCGTCCAAAAATATACTGAAGTAAGGCTGCCAAGAGGACTTGAAAGCGGGGCAGAATTGCAGGAAACCGATTTCAGGAGGTAGACTGGAATTGCATTTAAAGCATAGGAAAAGAGGCAGAACGTCCACAATGATGCACTTGGCCAAAAAGGGCGTATGCGTTTTTTCCTGAATATATTCAGGAAAAAACGCATACGCCCTTTTTGGCCAACCAAGCAAGCTTGCAAAGGAAATCTGCACTACAATGAAGTCTCACTTCCCCCCGGTCAAAAGGGCCATCTGAAAAAAGTGTAAAATCCAGAAAGGCAGGACAGGCCATGGAGAACTGGGAGCCTTGTTATGCTGATGGGCGGGATGTAAATTGCCAACAGCCACTCGGGAGAAGTGTATGGTGTTTCCTGAAACATCTAAAAAACAAAGCAACAGAGCGTAGGGCACTTCCACTTATGGTCCTATAGCTTAGGGAAATTAAAATCAAAAAGACACAGCCACCCCAAAGGTTGGGACGGTTCTTTTTACTGGAATCTCTTCTACGGCACAAGTTAAATATCCCAGAGAGCAAATAATGGATAAAGAAGTTGCGGTACTTATGTACAACAGAATACCACTCAGCAATGAAATCTATGTCACCAGGCCCGTACCAGCATAATGAGTGGATTGAGGCACGATGATTCTAAGTGAAATAAGTCACACAGAAAAAGAAACATCATAAGGTATCACTAATACACGGAATGTGAACTTGGCTACACAGGAACTGAATTCCAAAACAGAACAGGGTCTCAAGTTTAGAAAACTAACTTATGCTTGCTTAAGGGGAAAGGTGAGTTGGGGTGCTGCATAAAACCAGAGATTGAAATGAGCACAGATAAAGTTCCTTAAGCCAAATATGGAATAGACAAGAGCTACTCCTTGCTCAACGAAATGGATTCAACACCCCATATTAAACACCTAAGAATATACCTGACTAGGAAGTATCTTAAAACCTATGGATTGCTATGTCTCCGAAAGAGAATCAAGCGTGTGTGCAGGGGCATAAACGCAGCAGTGATAGGACTGGAGAGGTTCGGTGAGCAAATGAAGACCCTTTGAAGTCATATTGCATGGTACCCATTCCACGGGTCTCAACTCTCCAGGTTTAAGGTATTCTTCCTTCAGCTAAAACATGCATGTGGAACCCAGAGTATGATCAACCGTGTGATCGGGAGACGTGTTCCAATATGTGTCAGTTTTCGTCCCCTGGTACTCGGGTGCAACATTCCAGACGCTTTACTAACACTCTCCCGACTTGGAGAGTCAGTGCCTTTAACCTCCTGTTTGGCCCAGTTTGCAATTTCTGCGGAAGATGAACAGGAATACGGAGAACCAATGACAGACTAGCTGGAGGTGTCTGGACGGGCAAATTTAACTCTCATTTCCCACCAGGAAGAGGAATTAACCAAAGGCTCAGCGTGCCGTGCCGGAACCAGATTAGGGCCTGAAGCCATCCTGCAGTGTTGCGGCCAGCTCACGAGAAAGCGAGTTGAAGAAAGGAGCTCAGGGGCACTGTAATTCACAAACCTGCAGAGTTATAAATGACAGCTATCGTCCAAAAATATACTGAAGTAAGGCTGCCAAGAGGACTTGAAAGCGGGGCAGAATTGCAGGAAACCGATTTCAGGAGGTAGACTGGAATTGCATTTAAAGCATAGGAAAAGAGGCAGAACGTCCACAATGATGCACTTGGCCAAAAAGGGCGTATGCGTTTTTCCCTGAATATATTCAGGAAAAAACGCATACGCCCTTTTTGGCCAACCAAGCAAGCTTGCAAAGGAAATCTGCACTACAATGAAATCTCACTTCCCCCCGGTCAAAAGAGCCATCTGAAAAAAGTGTAAAATCCAGAAAGGCAGGACAGGCCATGGAGAACTGGGAGCCTTGTTATGCTGATGGGCGGGATGTCAATTGCCAACAGCCACTCGGGAGAAGTGTATGGTGTTTCCTGAAACATCTAAAAAACAAAGCAACAGAGCCTAGGGCACTTCCACTTATGGTGCTATAGCTTAGGAAATTAAAATCAAAAAGACACAGCCACCCCAAAGGTTGGGACGGCTCTGTTTACAAGAACCTGGTTTACGGTACAAGTTCAATATCGCAGAAAGTGAAAAATGGATAAAGAAGTTGTGGTACTTACGTACAATGCAGTATCACTCAGCAATGAAATCTATGTCATCAGGCCCGTAGCAGCATAATGAGTGGATTCAGGTATGATGATTCTAACTGAAATAAGTCACACAGAAAAAGAAACATCATAAGATATCACTAATACACGGAATGTAAACTTGGCTACACAGGAACTGAATTACAAAACAGAACAGGGTCTCAAATTTAGAAACCCAACTTATGCTTGCTTAAGGGGAAAGGTGAGTTGGGGTGCTGCATAAAACCAGAGATTGAAATGAGCACAGATAAAGTTCCTTAAGCCAAATATGGAATAGAAAAGAGCTACTCCTTGCTCAACGAAATGGATTCAACACCCCATATTAAACACCTAAGAATATACCTGACTAGGAAGTATCTTAAAACCTATGGATTGCTATGTCTCCGAAAGAGAATCAAGCGTGTGTGCAGGGGCATAAACGCAGCAGTGATAGGACTGGAGAGGTTCGGTGAGCAAATGAAGACCCTTTGAAGTCATATTGCATGGTACCCATTCCACGGGTCTCAACTCTCCAGGTTTAAGGTATTCTTCCTTCAGCTAAAACATGCATGTGGAACCCAGAGTATGATCAACCGTGTGATCGGGAGACGTGTTCCAATATGTGTCAGTTTTCGTCCCCTGGTACTCGGGTGCAACATTCCAGACGCTTTACTAACACTCTCCCGACTTGGAGAGTCAGTGCCTTTAACCTCCTGTTTGGCCCAGTTTGCAATTTCTGCGGAAGATGAACAGGAACAGGGAGAACCAATGACAGACTAGCTGGAGGTGTCTGGACGGGCAAATTTAACTCTCATTTCCCACCAGGAAGAGGAATTAACCAAAGGCTCAGCATGCCGTGCCGGAACCAGATTAGGGCCTGAAGCCATCCAGCGGTGTTGCGGCCAGCTCACGAGAAAGCGAGTTGAAGAAAGGAGCTCAGGGGCACTGTAATTCACAAACCTGCAGAGTTATAAATGACAGCTATCGTCCAAAAATATACTGAAGTAAGGCTGCCAAGAGGACTTGAAAGCAGGGCAGAATTGCAGGAAACCGATTTCAGGAAGTAGACTGGAATTGCATTTAAAGCATAGGAAAAGAGGCAGAACGTCCACAATGATGCACTTGGCCAAAAAGGGCGTATGCGTTTTTTCCTGAATATATTCAGGAAAAAACGCATACGCCCTTTTTGGCCAACCAAGCAAGCTTGCCAAGGAAATCTGCACTACAATGAAGTCTCACTTTCCCCCGGTCAAAAGGGACATCTGAAAAAAGTGTAAACTCCAGAAAGTCAGGACAGGCCACAGAGAACTGGGAGCCTTGTTATGCATATGGGCGGGATGTAAATTGCCAACAGCCACTCGGGAGAAGTGTATGGTGTTTCCTGAAACATCTAAAAATCAAAGCAACAGAGCCTAGGGCACTTCCACTTATGGTCCTATAGCTTAGAGAAATTAAAATCAAAAAGACACAGCCACCCCAAAGGTTGGGACGGCTCTGTTTACAAGAACCTGGTTTACGGTACAAGTTCAATATCGCAGAAAGTGAAAAATGGATAAAGAAGTTGTGGTACTTACGTACAATGCAGTATCACTCAGCAATGAAATCTATGTCATCAGGCCCGTAGCAGCATAATGAGTGGATTCAGGTACGATGATTCTAACTGAAATAAGTCACACAGAAAAAGAAACATCATAAGATATCACTAATACACGGAATGTAAACTTGGCTACACAGGAACTGAATTACAAAACAGAACAGGGTCTCAAATTTAGAAACCCAACTTATGCTTGCTTAAGGGGAAAGGTGAGTTGGGGTGCTGCATAAAACCAGAGATTGAAATGAGCACAGATAAAGTTCCTTAAGCCAAATATGGAATAGACAAGAGCTACTCCTTGCTCAACGAAATGGACTCAACACCCCATATTAAACGCCTAAAAGTGTACCAGACTAGGAAGTATCTTAAAACCTATGGATTGCTATGTCTCCGAAAGAGAATCAAGCGTGTGTACAGGGGCATAAACGCAGCAGTGATAGGATTGGAGAAGTTCAGTAAGCAAATGAAGACCCTTTGAAGTCATATTGCATGGTATCCATTCCACGGGTCTCAACTCTCCAGGTTTAAGGTATTCTTCCTTCAGCTAAAACATGCATGTGGAACCCAGAGTATGATCAACCGTGTGATCGGGAGACGTGTTCCAATATGTGTCAGTTTTCATCCCCTGGTACGTGGGTGCAACATTCCAGACGCTTTACTAACACTCTCCTGACTTGGAGAGTCAGTGCCTTTAACCTCCTGCTTGGCCCAGTTTGCAATTTCTGCGGAAGATGAACAGGAATAGGGAGAACCAATGAGAGACTAGCTGGAGGTGTCTGGACGGGCAAATTTAACTCTCATTTCCCACCAGGAAGAGGAATTAACCAAAGGCTCAGCGTGCCGTGCCGGAACCAGATAGGGCCTGAAGCCATCCTGCGGTGTTGCGGCCAGCTCACGAGAAAGCGAGTTGAAGAAAGGAGCTCAGGGGCACTGTAATTCACAAACCTGCAGAGTTATAAATGACAGCTATCGTCCAAAAATATACTGAAGTAAGGCTGCCAAGAGGACTTGAAAGCGGGGCAGAATTGCAGGAAACCGATTTCAGGAGGTAGACTGGAATTGCATTTAAAGCATAGGAAAAGAGGCAGAACGTCCACAATGATGCACTTGGCCAAAAAGGGCGTATGCGTTTTTTCCTGAATATATTCAGGAAAAAACGCATACGCCCTTTTTGGCCAACCAAGCAAGCTTGCAAAGGAAATCTGCACTACAATGAAGTCTCACTTCCCCCCGGTCAAAAGGGCCATCTGAAAAAAGTGTAAACTCCAGAAAGGCAGGACAGGCCATGGAGAACTGGGAGCCTTGTTATGCTGATGGGCGGGATGTAAATTGCCAACAGCCACTCGGGAGAAGTGTATGGTGTTTCCTGAAACATCTAAAAAACAAAGCAACAGAGCCTAGGGCAATTCCACTTATGGTCCTATCGCTTAGAGAAATTAAAATGAAAAAGACACAGCCACCCCAAAAGTTGGGACGGCTCTGTTTACAAGAACCTGGTTTACGGTACAAGTTCAATATCGCAGAAAGTGAAAAATGGATAAAGAAGTTGTGGTACTTACGTACAATGCAATATCACACAGCAATGAAATCTATGTCATCAGGCCCGTAGCAGCATAATGAGTGGATTCAGGTACGATGATTCTAACTGAAAAAAGTCACACAGAAAAAGAAACATCATAAGATATCACTAATACATGGAATGTAAACTTGGCTACACAGGAACTGAATTACAAAACAGAACAGGGTCTCAAATTTAGAAAACCAACTTATGCTTGCTTAAGGGGAAAGGTGAGTTGGCGTGCTGCATAAAACCAGAGATTGAAATGAGCACAGATAAAGTTCCTTAAGCCAAATATGGAATAGACAAGAGCTACTCCTTGCTCAACGAAATGGACTCAACACCCCATATTAAACGCCTAAGAATGTACCTGACTAGGAAGTATCTTAAAACCTATGGATTGCTATGTCTCCGAAAGAGAATCAAGCGTGTGTGCAGGGGCATAAACGCAGCAGTGATAGGACTGGAGAGGTTCGGTGAGCAAATGAAGACCCTTTGAAGTCATATTGCATGGTACCCATTCCACGGGTCTCAACTCTCCAGGTTTAAGGTATTCTTCCTTCAGCTAAAACATGCATGTGGAACCCAGAGTATGATCAACCGTGTGATCGGGAGACGTGTTCCAATATGTGTCAGTTTTCGTCCCCTGGTACTCGGGTGCAACATTCCAGACGCTTTACTAACACTCTCCCGACTTGGAGAGTCAGTGCCTTTAACCTCCTGTTTGGCCCAGTTTGCAATTTCTGCGGAAGATGAACAGGAATAGGGAGAACCAATGAGAGACTAGCTGGAGGTGTCTGGACGGGCAAATTTAACTCTCATTTCCCACCAGTAAGAGGAATTAACCAAAGGCTCAGCGTGCCGTGCCGGAACCAGATTAGGGCCTGAAGCCATCCTGCGGTGTTGCGGCCAGCTCACGAGAAAGCGAGTTGAAGAAAGGAGCTCAGGGGCACTGTAATTCACAAACCTGCAGAGTTATAAATGACAGCTATCGTCCAAAAATATACTGAAGTAAGGCTGCCAAGAGGACTTGAAAGCGGGGCAGAATTGCAGGAAACCGATTTCAGGAGGTAGACTGGAATTGCATTTAAAGCATAGGAAAAGAGGCAGAACGTCCACAATGATGCACTTGGCCCAAAAGGGCGTATGCGTTTTTTCCTGAATATATTCAGGAAAAAACGCATACGCCCTTTTTGGCCAACCAAGCAAGCTTGCAAAGGAAATCTGCACTACAATGAAGTCTCACTTCCCCCCGGTCAAAAGAGCCATCTGAAAAAAGTGTAAAATCCAGAAAGTCAGGACAGGCCGTGGAGCCCTGGGAGCCTTGTTATGCTGATGGGCGGGATGTAAATTGCCAACAGCCACTCGGGAGAAGTGTATGGTGTTTCCTGAAACATCTAAAAAACAAAGCAACAGAGCCTAGGGCACTTCCACTTATGGTCCTATAGCTTAGGGAAATTAAAATCAAAAAGACACAGCCACCCCAAAGGTTGGGACGGCTCTGTTTACAAGAACCTGGTTTACGGTACAAGTTCAATATCGCAGAAAGTGAAAAATGGATAAAGAAGTTGTGGTACTTACGTACAATGCAATATCACTCAGCAAGGAAATCTATGTCATCAGGCCCGTAGCAGCATAATGAGTGGATTCAGGTACGATGATTCTAAGTGAAATAAGTCACACAGAAAAAGAAACATCATAAGGTATCACTAATACACGGAATGTGAACTTGGCTACACAGGAACTGAATTCCAAAACAGAACAGGGTCTCAAGTTTAGAAAACTAACTTATGCTTGCTTAAGGGGGAAGGTGAGTTGGGGTGCTGCATTAAACCAGAGTTTGAAATTAGCACAGATACCGTTCCATAAGCCAAATATGGAATAGACAAGACCTACCCCTTGCTCCACGAAATGGATTCAACAATGAGGTATCACCTCACACCTGGTAGAATAGGCATCATAGAAAATCTACAAGCAAAAAATGCTGGAAAGGGTGTGGAGAAAAGGAACCCTCTTCCACTATTGTTGGGAATATAAATTGATACAGTCACTATGGAGAACAATATGGAATTTCTTAAGAAACTAACAATAGAATTACCATATGATACAGCAATCCCAGTACTGGACATATACCCAGACAAAACCATAAATCAAAAAGAGACATTCACCGCAATGTTCATTGCATCACTATTTACAATATCGAGGTAATGGAAGCAACCTAAATGCCCACAGACAGACGAATGCATAAAGCCGTGGTACATATATAAAATGGAATATTACTAAGCCAGGAAAAGGAATGAAATTGGGTCATTTGTAGAGACGTCGATGCATCTAGAGACTGTCATACAGAGTGAAGTAAGTCAGAAAGAGAAAAACAAATCTTGTATATTCATGCATATATGTGGAACCTAGAAAACCTGTACAGATTAACCATTTTGCAAGGCATAAATAGAGCAACAGATGTAGACAACAAACGTATGGACAACAAGGGGGGAAAGCTGTTGGGGGGGGTGGTGGGAGGAGTTGAGAGACTGGGATTGGCATGTATACATTTATATGTATAAAATAGATAACCAATAAGAACCTGCTGTATAAAAATATAAAATAAAATTCAAAATTAAAAAGAAATAAAATTTAAAAAATAGAAAAAACAATTATTCCCTTCACATACATGTATTTATATGAATAAATTATTTCCATGCTTATATCTGTAAATACAAAAAAGAGGAATAAAATCTACCTTGAACCCAAAACGAAAAAGAGAAGAAAAACACAGAACCCACCAGTTCCACAGAGGAAAACCGTATCAGGGCACTTGCTCCAGTTGTAAACAATTCTGAAGTTGGTCAGTGGTGGGGAATCGTCTCCCATTCAGCCAGCAGCCCCCACGCAACAAGCGTCCTCATTGCAAAGCTGGGGCACCGTGCCGAGGCATCTGTGAGTAAACGTGAGCTGAGCCCCAGGCCAGTTGCTGCTGAACTATTCCCACCCATCCCAGGTAAAACACCTGAATATATACAAGGACTTGAAAGCCTAGAGGGAGGGCCATAGAGCCACACGAGTGACAGCATGCCGGCCGACTTGGTGCCTGCAGGCCAGCCAGGATGGTCCTGGCCCTGGGTGCTCTTCTGGAAGATTTCCATTTCCCTGCCTGAGATACCCGTCCTGTCCCTGCCCCCACTGCTTTTTTCCTTCCTCACCTCTGCCCAGGGAGAAATTCCAGCAGCAGGTATGGGTGACACATCTTCTTCTTTAGCAGGTGGCAGCCTGGCAACTGCTGCAGAAAGTCCAGCAGAGCCCCACTCACACTGGGCCACCCACAAAGCCGTGGCCTCTCACTCCCTCCCACCAGCCCAGCCCCGAGACTGCTGACAGGGCAGAGAAAATGGCATCAGGCACGGCTGCAGGGGCTCTTGCTGCCTGGAGTGCTATTTATAGTGATCTCAACCCAGGCACACCTGGGGAGGGCTGGCCGGCACGGTAAGGCTGCCCAGGTCAGCCAATCATCACCCCTCAGGGGCTCACAGTTGCAGAAAATGGAACTTGCTGAACCGGCCAGGTCCGAGGAACAGGTGTGGGCTCCTGAGAGTCAGGATAGACAAGGGGCTGCAGCTTTGGCTTGTTTTCTAATCATTTTATCTGGCCCATGAGTGGGAGACAACTTCAAGAAAACCCTCTCCTAATGAGAGGAACCCAGGAGTCAGGGAGAGGAGGGGTGGGTGGTGGTTGGAGACAGAGGCCTGGTGCCCCGGGTGCAGTGGAAGTCTCTGGAAGACCAGGTGGAGGGAGGCCTCACGGAGTGATGCCCAGGGTCACAGACCTGTCGCAGCTGCTGTTTGTTAGTTCAAGTCCTGCTCTGAGGTGCTCTGTGTCAGCTCTGAGCCACAGGTGAGCTGGGGGTGCTCTGCAATGAGGGCTATGTGCACGGTTCCTGTGTGCCCAGCCCTGCCACAGTACCTGCAAGGGTAGCTCTGTATCCTGGGAGGGGCCTGACCACGAGAGCCCTGTGGGCTGGGGTGGGGGTGGGGTACCTGCCCAGGTGAGCTCCATATTCTGGGATTGGTCTGACCACGAGAGCCCCATGGGCTGCTGGGGACCTGGTAAAGGATGTCAGGACAGTCAGTGAAGCCACCGAGGATATACCTCCAGTTGCTCCTAATTCCTACACCCTGCTGGTCATTCTACCAACCACCAGGACATGGTATTCTGTATTAGTCTTCAATGATGCCTTCTTTTGTATTCCATTAGTCCCAGAGTCACAAGAAATTTTGGCTTGTGAGTGGCAGGACTCAACATACAACTAAAACAATACTTCCGGGCCGTCTGGCCCCAAGGGTGCAAAAATTCCCACACCATCTTTGGGGAAAGCTTAGCTAAAGACCTAAAAGTTCTACCTCTGGAAAAGGAAACCCTCCTTCAATATGCAGATGACATTCTGATCGCCAGCCCTACTAAGGAGGCCTCTGAACTACCAAGCCAATAAAGGATAGAAGTTGTCCAAGAAAAAGCTCAAATATCACAGACTGCCGTGACCTGCCTGGGCTTCATTCTCACAGAAGGTTGGAGAAGTCCATCCCAGGAAAGGGAAGAAACCATTTTCAGCCTTACCCCTTTCTAAAACTAGAAGACAGCTTAGGGGTTCCTGGGGAGGCCAGGGTTTGCTGCTTCTGGATCCCTAACTACAGTCTACTAGCTGGGCCTCTATATGAAACACTGAAAGGAAAAGATGATGATCCTTTTGAATAGAATCCACAAGTGGCCTTTCAAGAATGGAAAGAGCAGTCAATTCAGACCCTTGCCCTGGAACTCCCTAATTTAGCTAAACCCTTTGACCTTTACATTCCCGGTGAAAGGTGAATCGCCATTGGAGAATTAGTGCAAAACCTGGGACCACTTGAAATGGAACAATGCAAGAATGCCATCCAGGTAGGATAAACTATGGTCACCAAGGGGCTTGGCCCACTGCCACATCTGGCCAAGATACTGGCGGTATCTAAAAACCTGGAAATCAGCAGCCCAAAAGGCCACCTCCCTCCTAAGGGAAAAGGACCCCACGTGGTGATCCTAACCACCAACCATGCCCTGAAGTTGCAGGGTTCGCTCCGTGGGCACACCGACCTCGAGTGAGGAGGCCCTCCAACTCCAACATCCAGAGAGATAACCGGGGGCAACAGGGCACCATGACGACTCGTGTGAACATCACTTGACCTGGAGTTTCTCTCATAAAACAACAAGAGTGTGTCCCAAAAGAGTAGACTACTGCTTGCAGGACTTACTGCACCCAGAGGGGAGCTAATAATCTTGGCGGGGGAACCGTATATCACACTGTCACCACAGAAAAGCCTACAGACACCGTGATGATGGTGGCCAGTAAGACCGGCTGGACTCTTGTTTACTTCAAAAGGCTGTTGACTCAGTGGCCATCACGGTCCTTGATCACCACTGACCCTGGACTGTCTGGGAGTTGAGCGGGCAGGGCTCTGACACCTGGTGCTGTTTGTACGTTAATTCAGGGGCCTAATTGAAGAAAGCGCAGACTACTGGTCAGAGCATCTAGGCTGGCAGAAACGGTCGGCCTAAGGTGGCCGAACAAATGTGGGGCGGGGTGAAACCGGCCCCCACAGCGTCTCTGCACATCTCTTTCCTGGACCCTTAAAGGTCATTAGAATCTATAACACTTCCAATGCTGGTGCTCAGGTGGACGAGCAGGGAGGCAGGGGGCCTGGGGACAATCAACGTCACCTGGAGGCTGCTGGGGAGAAGCTCTGACCCTCGCCCCAGGGTATGAGGGCTCCCAACTCAGCACTCAGCAGTTACAGAAGAAGGGTCTGCACCCTCAGCACTCCAAGAATGAGGAACGGGACAAAAGGCAGAGGGGGGGGTTTGTCCCCAGCAAAGCCCATTAAAAATCCCTGGGAGATAAAAATAGAATCTGGGCAATAAAGTCAAGTCTAACCTGTTTTATCCTTTGTGCTTTGTCTAATTTCACGTGCTCCTAGGGTCCCGCATGCAGAGGTTCCACACCCGGCACTTCAGACCAGATTTCCTAGTGCAGAATGGCTGGGTCGACACCTCAGCTCCTGGGGCCCAGTGCAGACTCCGCGATATAGAGCCTGAGCTACAGCCAACCCGGCCCTCGAGAGCTCCGCCCCCTCCCTCCCACTGACTCTGACAGGATCTCTACACAGCAGCCCAGCCCACAGCCCACGGGGTAGTACATGCTCTCACCTCTCCATTCTCTGATCAAAATATAAAGTTTCCTTTGCTTGTGAACCAAACTCAGTCTCGATCTGTTGGCCCCAATGACACTGGGCAGGGGGACACTTGTTGGGGTCCACTCTGGAGGATCAGTAACAGAAATTGAGACTATTGTAACCTCAATGAACAGATGTGTGAGCCAAAGTGTAGTTAACATAGAACAGTGTATAAGGCTCGGGTAAAATAAGATGTTTCTAACACTTCCATTGGATATTTCCATCACTTTATTATAAGCAAGTTCAGTGAAAAGGTTTGTCTTATTTGTCAGCTCAATATTAGAGAAATTAAGTGATTTCTTTCCAAGGATGTACATCTAATAATCTTGGTTAAACCTTCAATCTTGTTTTAAATGCTTTTCCATTGAAATGCTTTTTTTAATGCTTTTTTTTAATGCTTTTCCATTGAAATGCTTTTTTTTTTAAATTTAACTAAATTTTTTTAAATGCTTTTCCATTTCAGCTCCCCCATTTCTGAGAAGTATAAAATCTTATAATTTATTATTACCAAAGGGGAAAGGTGGGAGGAGGGATAAATTAACAGTTTGGGATGAACACATACACACTGCTATGTATAAAATAGATCATCAACAAGGAACTACTGTATAGCACAGGGAACTACACGCAACATTTTGCAATAACCTATAAGGGGAAATAATCTGAAAAAGAATAGATATTTTTATTGACATCATCTATCAATGACAGTTAAAGTGTAACCTAAGGGAAGCTGGTGGTGAGTGCTTCTGACCCTGAAGACTTCAATCATCTAAAGTTTGGACTCTGCCTACTTCCCAAGGCCCTTAATGAACATATGTGTAGCCGTAGCTTAAAAAATTCCCCAGTTTGGGTTTCGGGGAGACACTGATTTTGAAAAAGCCCTGGTGTTCTCCTTACATGAATGGGACTCTTCCTACTGCTAAAACATGTCTGTCACACCCAGAGGATGGTATACCGTCTGATCGGGAAGAGTTTGGAAAAGGCATCTCATCTCCTCATCTCCTGGTGCTCGGGTTCACCCCTCCAGCGTCTTTACTAACAGTCTCCCCACTTGGAGATGTCAGCACTGTCAACATCCTGTTGCGTACAGTTTGGAATTTGTCCAGAGGATGAAGCGGAAGGATGAGGAACAATGAGAGACAAGTCCTACGTGTTCAGACAGGCACATGTCACTCTAATTTCCAATCAGGAAGACGAATTGACCAAAGGCTAGGGTTGCCCATGGAAACAGTATAGGGCTTGAGGAAATCCCGCTGCTTTGTGGCCAGTTCCCATAAACACAAGTTGAACAATAGAACTCAGGGGCAGTAAAATTCACAAAACTGCAGAGTTGAAAATATCCATCACTGAAAAATGTCTTGAGGAAAGTCAGAGAAAAGGACTTGTAAGCAAGGGAGAATGGCAGGAAAGGGATTTGAGGAGGTAGAAAGGACTCGCCATTAAGCACAAGAAAAGGAGCTGAACATTGCCAACATTGCAGTTGGCCAAAAAGGGTGTATGCGTTTTTTTGTGTATATATTCAAGAAAAGAGCATACACCTTTTTAGCCACCCAAACAGGTGGGCACTGGAAGTCAATACTACAAAAGACATCACTTTGCATCAGTCAGAAGAGCCATCCTCATAAAGCGTAAACAACAGAAATGCAGGACAGGGCAAGGAGAAGAGGGAGCCCTGTGAGACTTATAGTGGAAATGTATATTGCCAACGGCCATTCTGGAGAAGTGTATTGTGTTTACTAAAGCATCTAAACAATGAGCTACAGAGCATAGGGCACTTGCACTCATGGGCGTATATCTTGGGAAAAACAAAACTCGAGAGGACACAGGCACCCCAATGTTTACCCCCTCTCTGTTTAAAAGATCCTCGACTAGGATATAACTTAAATGTCTCTGGAGGGAAAAAATGGATAGAGATGTGGTACTTAGGTAGAGTGGAATATTATTCAGCCTGGAAATCAATGAAATATGGCCAGCTGTAACAACTCCGGAGGAGTTACGTATGATCATTCTAAGTGACAGAATTCAAAAAGAAAAAGACACATATCATAAGATATCACTTAAAGGTGGAATCCAAAATGGCTACACATGAAATAAATTACAAAACAAAACCATAGTCAAATATGTAGAAAACACGCATAAGGCTGCTAAACGGGAAAGGTGGGGAGGGGTGAGGCATCATCCAGGAGGTTGAAATTAGCAAAGATACCATTCCAAATACCAAACTGATCATCAACAAGGCCTACACGGTAGCTAAAAGAACTGCACTCAGCACACTCAAGTCACCGGAAAAGAATATATACGACTGGTAAGAATCTGAAAAAGAATTTATTGATGTCTCTCTGTACGTGAATCAAGTGGATGTACAGCAGCAAGAAACAGAGCTTTGAAAATCAGCTGTAACCAATATAGTAATAAATTGAAAAAAATAAACGACAGAGAGACAGAGAAAACCTCTTACAACTTTTCCTCAGGGACGGTGATGCAACATGGATTGAACACATCTAGACCCACAGCAGGATGAGACATAAGGCTGGAAACTGTTTGCACTAAGAGAAATGTGAGGTTGGGTGAGGAAATGCACACCCTTTAAAGTAATACTACCTGGTACCCATTCAATGGGTCCCAAATCTGCAGGTTCAAGGGATCTTCCTACAGCTAAAACATGCATGGAAAACCCAGAGGACTGTACACCATGTGATGCACCTCATTTATCCTCTCCTGGTGCTCCTGTTCACCATTCCAGCCACGTTACTTAGAAGCTCCCCACTTGGAGAATCAGCACATTTAAACTTCTGTTTCACACATTTTGCAAATTGTGAGGAGGATGAACGGGAAGAGGGGGAACCAATGAGAGAAGAGTTGTAGGGATTTGGACGGGCACATATCACTCTAATTTCCCATTAAGAATAAGAATTAAAAAAAGGCTCAGCCTGCCTCGCCGGAGCCAAAATAGGGCCTGAAGCAATCCTGCGGGTTTGAGGCCAGCTCACAAAAGAGCAACTTAAAACATGGAGCTCAGGGTCACTGCAATTCACAAACCTGCAGAGTTATAAATGAAAACTAACGTCCAAAAATATGTCGAGGTAAGGCAAAGAAGAGGATCTGAATGCAAGACAGAATTGCAAGAAACAGATTTCAAGAGATAGATTGGACTCGTCTTTAACGCACATGAAAAGCGGCAGAATTTCGACAATGATGCAGTTGGCCCAAAAGGGCGTATGCGATTTTTCCTGATTATATCCAGGAAAAAACGCATACGCACTTTATGGGCAACGAAGCAAGCAAGCAATGCAAATGTGCACAACAAAGAAGTCTCATTTCCCACCGGTCAAAAGGGCCATCCTAAAAAGTTGTAAAAACCAGAAATGCAGGACAGGCCATGGAGAACAGGGAGCCTTTATACGCTGATGGGCAGTGTGTGAACTGCCGAGAGCCACTCTGGAGAAGTGTATGGTGGTTCCTAAATCATCTAAAAACAGAGCTACAGAGCATAGGACACTTCCAATCATGGGAGTATATCTAGGGAAGTCTAAAAATCAACAAGACACAAGCACACCACAGTTTAGGGCTACTCTGTTTACAAGAACCTCAACTTCAGTACACCTTAAATATCCCAGGAAAGAGAACAATGGATAAAGAAGATGTGGTACTTATGTACAATGGAATATCTCTTCACCATGAAATCAATGTAATAAGGCTAGTAGAAGGATAAAGAGTGGATTTAGGTCCGATAATACTACTTGAAATAAGTCAAACAGAAAAAGAAACATATCATAAGATATCACTTATAGAGGGAGGGTAAATATGGCTGCACAAGAAATGAATTACAGAACAGTGTCTCACATTTAGAAAACACACTTATGTCAGCTTAAGGGGAAAGGAGAGGTGGGGTGATGCATAAAACCAGAGTTTGAAATTAGCACAGATACCGTTCAAGAAACCAAATAGGTATTAGACAAGATCTACACCTTGCTCAATGAACTGGCCTCAACACACCCTATACACCGCAGAGAAATATATCTGAGTAATAAGAATCTTAAAACCCATGTATTGATCTATCTCCATAAGGGAATCAAGTGTGTGCAGAGCGGCACAAACACAGCAGTGAAAATGAGCTAAACCCCATTATAGAAATAAATGTTAAAAACAAAACGCAGAAACAATGAAAGAGAGAAAAATTCTTACAAAATTCACTCAGGGGCTGTGATGCAACCTGGATTGACCACATATAAACCCACAGCTGGATAAGACATAAGGCTGGACACTTGGGGCTGAGAGGATTGGTGAGCTTCGGTGAGCAACTGCCGAAAGTTTAATGCAATACTTCATGCTACTCATTCCAAGGGTCCCAACACTCCAGGTTGAAGGGAATCTTCCTACAGCTAAACCATGCTTGGGAAACCCAGCGACTGATCGGGAAAGGTTTCTAAAACGCACCACATTTTTCCTCTCCTGGGGCTCCGGATCGACATTCCAGCCACTTTACTAACAACATCCCCACATGGAGAGTCAATGCCTTTAAGTTCTGGTATCGCACAGTCTTCAGTTAGTGCGGAGGATGAATGGGAATAGGGGGAACCAGTGAGAAACTAGCTGTAGCGGTTTCAATGGGCACATGTCACTCTAATTTCACATCAGTAAGAAGAATGAACCAAAGGCACAGCAAGGTGCCCCAGAAAAAGAATAGGGCTTCAAGGAATCCTGTGGTTATGGGGCAAGATCACAAAACTAAGAGCTGAAAAATGGAGCTAAGGGCCACTGCAATTCAAAAACCTGACTTGCCCAAGAAGGGCGTATGTGTTTTTTCCTGAATATATTCAGGAAAAAACGCATACGCACTTTTTGGCCAACCAAGCAAGCTTGCAAAGGAAATCTGCACTACAATGAAGTCTCACTTCCCCCCAGTCAAAAGGGCCATCTGAAAAAAGTGTAAAATCCAGAAAGGCAGGACAGGCCATGGAGAACAGGGAGCCTTGTTATGATGATGGGCGGGATGTTATTTGCCAACAACCACTCGGGAGATGTGTATGGTGTTTCCTGAAACATCTAAAAATCAAAGCAACAGAGCCTAGGGAACTTCCACTTATGGTCCTATAGCTTAGAGAAATTAAAATCAAAAAGACACAGCCACCCCAAAGGTTGGGACGGCTCTGTTTACAAGAACCTGGTTTACAGTACAAGTTCAATATCGCAGAAAGTGAAAAATGGATAAAGAAGTTGTGGTACTTATGTACAATGCAGTATCACTCACCAATGAAATCTACGTCATCAGGCCCATAGCAGCATAATGAGTGGATTCAGGTACGATGATTCTAACTGAAATAAGTCTCACAGAAAAAGAAACATCATAAGATAGCACTAATACACGGAATGTAAACTTGGCTACACAGGAACTGAATTACAAAACAGAACAGGGTCTCAATTACAAAACAGAACAGGGTCTCAAATTTAGAAACCCAACTTATGCTTGCTTAAGGGGAAAGGTGAGTTGGGGTGCTGCATAAAACCAGAGATTGAAATGAGCACAGATAAAGTTCCTTAAGCCAAATATGGAATAGACAAGAGCTACTCCTTGCTCAACGAAATGGACTCAACACCCCATATTAAACGCCTAAGAATGTACCTGACTAGGAAGTATCTTAAAACCTATGGATTGCTATGTCTCCGAAAGAGAATCAAGCGTGTGTGCAGGGGCATAAACGCAGCAGTGATAGGACTGGAGAGGTTCGGTGAGCAAATGAAGACCCTTTGAAGTCATATTGCATGGTACCCATTCCACGGGTCTCAACTCTCCAGGTTTAAGGGATTCTTCCTTCAGCTAAAACATGCATGTGGAACCCAGAGTATGATCAACCGTGTGATCGGGAGACGTGTTCCAATATGTGTCAGTTTTCGTCCCCTGGTACTCGGGTGCAACATTCCAGATGCTTTACTAACACTCTCCCGACTTGGAGAGTCAGTGCCTTTAACCTCCTGTTTGGCCCAGTTTGCAATTTCTGCGGAAGATGAACAGGAATAGGGAGAACCAATGAGAGACTAGCTGGAGGTGTCTGGACGGGCAAATTTAACTCTCATTTCCCACCAGGAAGAGGAATTAACCAAAGGCTCAGCGTGCCGTGCCGGAACCAGATTAGGGCCTGAAGCCATCCTGCGGTGTTGCGGCCAGCTCACGAGAAAGCGAGTTGAAGAAAGGAGCTCAGGGGCACTGTAATTCACAAACCTGCAGAGTTATAAATGACAGCTATCGTCCAAAAATATACTGAAGTAAGGCTGCCAAGAGGACTTGAAAGCGGGGCAGAATTGCAGGAAACCGATTTCAGGAGGTAGACTGGAATTGCATTTAAAGCATAGGAAAAGAGGCAGAACGTCCACAATGATGCACTTGGCCAAAAAGGGCGTATGCGTTTTTTCCTGAATATATTCAGGAAAAAACGCATACGCCCTTTTTGGCCAACCAAGCAAGCTTGCAAAGGAAATCTGCACTACAATGAAGTCTCACTTCCCCCCGGTCAAAAGGGCCATCTGAAAAAAGTGTAAAATCCAGAAAGGAAGGACAGGCCATGGAGAACTGGGAGCCTTGTTATGCTGATGGGCGGGATGTAAATTGCCAACAGCCACTCGGGAGAAGTGTATGGTGTTTCCTGAAACATCTAAAAAACAAAGCAACAGAGCCTAGGGCACTTCCACTTATTGTCCTATAGCTTAGTTAATTTAAAATCAAAAAGACACAGCCACCCCAAAGGTTGGGACGGTTCTTTTTACTGGAATCTCTTCTACGGCACAAGTTAAATATCCCAGAGAGCAAATAATGGATAAAGAAGTTGCGGTACTTATGTACAACAGAATACCACTCAGCAATGAAATCTATGTCACCAGGCCCGTACCAGCATAATGAGTGGATTGAGGCACGAGGATTCTAAGTGAAATAAGTCACACAGAAAAAGAAACATCATAAGGTATCACTAATACACGGAATGTGAACTTGGCTACACAGGAACTGAATTACAAAACAGAACAGGGTCTCAAGTTTAGAAAACTAACTTATGCTTGCTTAAGGGGGAAGGTGAGTTGGGGTGCTGCATTAAACCAGAGTTTGAAATTAGCACAGATACCGTTCCATAAGCCAAATATGGAATAGACAAGACCTACCCCTTGCTCCACGAAATGGATTCAACAATGAGGTATCACCTCACACCTGGTAGAATAGGCATCATAGAAAATCTACAAGCAAAAAATGCTGGAAAGGGTGTGGAGAAAAGGAACCCTCTTCCACTATTGTTGGGAATATAAATTGATACAGTCACTATGGAGAACAATATGGAATTTCTTAAGAAACTAACAATAGAATTACCATATGATACAGCAATCCCAGTACTGGACATATACCCAGACAAAACCATAAATCAAAAAGAGACATTCACCGCAATGTTCATTGCATCACTATTTACAATATCGAGGTAATGGAAGCAACCTAAATGCCCACAGACAGACGAATGCATAAAGCCGTGGTACATATATAAAATGGAATATTTCTAAGCCATGAAAAGGAATGAAATTGGGTCATTTGTAGAGACGTCGATGCATCTAGAGACTGTCATACAGAGTGAAGTAAGTCAGAAGGAGAAAAACAAATCTTGTATATTCATGCATATATGTGGAACCTAGAAAACCTGTACAGATTAACCATTTTGCAAGGCATAAATAGAGCAACAGATGTAGACAACAAACGTATGGACAACAAGGGGGGAAAGCTGTTGGGGGGGGTGGTGGGAGGAGTTGAGAGACTGGGATTGGCATGTATACATTTATATGTATAAAATAGATAACCAATAAGAACCTGCTGTATAAAAATATAAAATAAAATTCAAAATTAAAAAGAAATAAAATTTAAAAAATAGAAAAAACAATTATTCCCTTCACATACATGTATTTATATGAATAAATTATTTCCATGCTTATATCTGTAAATACAAAAAAGAGGAATAAAATCTACCTTGAACCCAAAACGAAAAAGAGAAAAAAAACACAGAACCCACCAGTTCCACAGAGGAAAACCGTATCAGGGCACTTGCTCCAGTTGTAAACAATTCTGAAGTTGGTCAGTGGTGGGGAATCGTCTCCCATTCAGCCAGCAGCCCCCACGCAACAAGCGTCCTCATTGCAAAGCTGGGGCACCGTGCCGAGGCATCTGTGAGTAAACGTGAGCTGAGCCCCAGGCCAGTTGCTGCTGAACTATTCCCACCCATCCCAGGTAAAACACCTGAATATATACAAGGACTTGAAAGCCTAGAGGGAGGGCCATAGAGCCACACGAGTGACAGCATGCCGGCCGACTTGGTGCCTGCAGGCCAGCCAGGATGGTCCTGGCCCTGGGTGCTCTTCTGGAAGATTTCCATTTCCCTGCCTGAGATACCCGTCCTGTCCCTGCCCCCACTGCTTTTTTCCTTCCTCACCTCTGCCCAGGGAGAAATTCCAGCAGCAGGTATGGGTGACACATCTTCTTCTTTAGCAGGTGGCAGCCTGGCAACTGCTGCAGAAAGTCCAGCAGAGCCCCACTCACACTGGGCCACCCACAAAGCCGTGGCCTCTCACTCCCTCCCACCAGCCCAGCCCCGAGACTGCTGACAGGGCAGAGAAAATGGCGTCAGGCACGGCTGCAGGGGCTCTTGCTGCCTGGAGTGCTATTTATAGTGATCTCAACCCAGGCACACCTGGGGAGGGCTGGCCGGCACGGTAAGGCTGCCCAGGTCAGCCAATCATCACCCCTCAGGGGCTCACAGTTGCAGAAAATGGAACTTGCTGAACCGGCCAGGTCCAAGGAACAGGTGTGGGCTCCTGAGAGTCAGGATAGACAAGGGGCTGCAGCTTTGGCTTGTTTTCTAATCATTTTATCTGGCCCATGAGTGGGAGACAACTTCAAGAAAACCCTCTCCTAATGAGAGGAACCCAGGAGTCAGGGAGAGGAGGGGTGGGTGGTGGTTGGAGACAGAGGCCTGGTGCCCCGGGTGCAGTGGAAGTCTCTGGAAGACCAGGTGGAGGGAGGCCTCACGGAGTGATGCCCAGGGTCACAGACCTGTCGCAGCTGCTGTTTGTTAGTTCAAGTCCTGCTCTGAGGTGCTCTGTGTCAGCTCTGAGCCACAGGTGAGCTGGGGGTGCTCTGCAATGAGGGCTATGTGCACGGTTCCTGTGTGCCCAGCCCTGCCACAGTACCTGCAAGGGTAGCTCTGTATCCTGGGAGGGGCCTGACCACGAGAGCCCTGTGGGCTGGGGTGGGGGTGGGGTACCTGCCCAGGTGAGCTCCATATTCTGGGATTGGTCTGACCACGAGAGCCCCATGGGCTGCTGGGGACCTGGTAAAGGATGTCAGGACAGTCAGTGAAGCCACCGAGGATATACCTCCAGTTGCTCCTAATTCCTACACCCTGCTGGTCATTCTACCAACCACCAGGACATGGTATTCTGTATTAGTCTTCAATGATGCCTTCTTTTGTATTCCATTAGTCCCAGAGTCACAAGAAATTTTGGCTTGTGAGTGGCAGGACTCAACATACAACTAAAACAATACTTCCGGGCCGTCTGGCCCCAAGGGTGCAAAAATTCCCACACCATCTTTGGGGAAAGCTTAGCTAAAGACCTAAAAGTTCTACCTCTGGAAAAGGAAACCCTCCTTCAATATGCAGACGACATTCTGATCGCCAGCCCTACTAAGGAGGCCTCTGAACTACCAAGCCAATAAAGGATAGAAGTTGTCCAAGAAAAAGCTCAAATATCACAGACTGCCGTGACCTGCCTGGGCTTCATTCTCACAGAAGGTTGGAGAAGTCCATCCCAGGAAAGGGAAGAAACCATTTTCAGCCTTACCCCTTTCTAAAACTAGAAGACAGCTTAGGGGTTCCTGGGGAGGCCAGGGTTTGCTGCTTCTGGATCCCTAACTACAGTCTACTAGCTGGGCCTCTATATGAAACACTGAAAGGAAAAGATGATGATCCTTTTGAATAGAATCCACAAGTGGCCTTTCAAGAATGGAAAGAGCAGTCAATTCAGACCCTTGCCCTGGAACTCCCTAATTTAGCTAAACCCTTTGACCTTTACATTCCCGGTGAAAGGTGAATCGCCATTGGAGAATTAATGCAAAACCTGGGACCACTTGAAATGGAACAGTGCAAGAATGCCATCCAGGTAGGATAAACTATGGTCACCAAGGGGCTTGGCCCACTGCCACATCTGGCCAAGATACTGGCGGTATCTAAAAACCTGGAAATCAGCAGCCCAAAAGGCCACCTCCCTCCTAAGGGAAAAGGACCCCACGTGGTGATCCTAACCACCAACCATGCCCTGAAGTTGCAGGGTTCGCTCCGTGGGCACACCGACCTCGAGTGAGGAGGCCCTCCAACTCCAACATCCAGAGAGATAACCGGGGGCAACAGGGCACCATGACGACTCGTGTGAACATCACTTGACCTGGAGTTTCTCTCATAAAACAACAAGAGTGTGTCCCAAAAAAGTAGACTACTGCTTGCAGGACTTACTGCACCCAGAGGGGAGCTAATAATCTTGGCGGGGGAACCGTATATCACACTGTCACCATAGAAAAGCCTACAGACACCGTGATGATGGTGGCCAGTAAGACCGGCTGGACTCTTGTTTACTTCAAAAGGCTGTTGACTCAGTGGCCATCATGGTCCTTGATCACCACTGACCCTGGACTGTCTGGGAGTTGAGCGGGCAGGGCTCTGACACCTGGTGCTGTTTGTACGTTAATTCAGGGGCCTAATTGAAGAAAGCGCAGACTACTGGTCAGAGCATCTAGGCTGGCAGAAACGGTCGGCCTAAGGTGGCCGAACAAATGTGGGGCGGGGTGAAACCGGCCCCCACAGCGTCTCTGCACATCTCTTTCCTGGACCCTTAAAGGTCATTAGAATCTATAACACTTCCAATGCTGGTGCTCAGGTGGACGAGCAGGGAGGCAGGGGGCCTGGGGACAATCAACGTCACCTGGAGGCTGCTGGGGAGAAGCTCTGACCCTCGCCCCAGGGTATGAGGGCTCCCAACTCAGCACTCAGCAGTTACAGAAGAAGGGTCTGCACCCTCAGCACTCCAAGAATGAGGAACGGGACAAAAGGCAGAGGGGGGGGGTTTGTCCCCAGCAAAGCCCATTAAAAATCCCTGGGAGATAAAAATAGAATCTGGGCAATAAAGTCAAGTCTAACCTTTTTTATCCTTTGTGCTTTGTCTAATTTCACGTGCTCCTAGGGTCCCGCATGCAGAGGTTCCACACCCGGCACTTCAGACCAGATTTCCTAGTGCAGAATGGCTGGGTCGACACCTCAGCTCCTGGGGCCCAGTGCAGACTCCGCGATATAGAGCCTGAGCTACAGCCAACCCGGCCCTCGAGAGCTCCGCCCCCTCCCTCCCACTGACTCTGACAGGATCTCTACACAGCAGCCCAGCCCACAGCCCACGGGGTAGTACATGCTCTCACCTCTCCATTCTCTGATCAAAATATAAAGTTTCCTTTGCTTGTGAACCAAACTCAGTCTCGATCTGTTGGCCCCAATGACACTGGGCAGGGGGACACTTGTTGGGGTCCACTCTGGAGGATCAGTAACAGAAATTGAGACTATTGTAACCTCAATGAACAGATGTGTGAGCCAAAGTGTAGTTAACATAGAACAGTGTATAAGGCTCGGGTAAAATAAGATGTTTCTAACACTTCCATTGGATATTTCCATCACTTTATTATAAGCAAGTTCAGTGAAAAGGTTTGTCTTATTTGTCAGCTCAATATTAGAGAAATTAAGTGATTTCTTTCCAAGGATGTACATCTAATAATCTTGGTTAAACCTTCAATCTTGTTTTAAATGCTTTTCCATTGAAATGCTTTTTTTAATGCTTTTTTTTAATGCTTTTCCATTGAAATGCTTTTTTTTTTAAATTTAACTAAATTTTTTTAAATGCTTTTCCATTTCAGCTCCCCCATTTCTGAGAAGTATAAAATCTTATAATTTATTATTACCAAAGGGGAAAGGTGGGAGGAGGGATAAATTAACAGTTTGGGATGAACACATACACACTGCTATGTATAAAATAGATCATCAACAAGGAACTACTGTATAGCACAGGGAACTACACTCAACATTTTGCAATAACCTATAAGGGGAAATAATCTGAAAAAGAATAGATATTTTTATTGACATCATCTATCAATGACAGTTAAAGTGTAACCTAAGGGAAGCTGGTGGTGAGTGCTTCTGACCCTGAAGACTTCAATCATCTAAAGTTTGGACTCTGCCTACTTCCCAAGGCCCTTAATGAACATATGTGTAGCCGTAGCTTAAAAAATTCCCCAGTTTGGGTTTCGGGGAGACACTGATTTTGAAAAAGCCCTGGTGTTCTCCTTACATGAATGGGACTCTTCCTACTGCTAAAACATGTCTGTCACACCCAGAGGATGGTATACCGTCTGATCGGGAAGAGTTTGGAAAAGGCATCTCATCTCCTCATCTCCTGGTGCTCGGGTTCACCCCTCCAGCGTCTTTACTAACAGTCTCCCCACTTGGAGATGTCAGCACTGTCAACATCCTGTTGCGTACAGTTTGGAATTTGTCCAGAGGATGAAGCGGAAGGATGAGGAACAATGAGAGACAAGTCCTACGTGTTCAGACAGGCACATGTCACTCTAATTTCCAATCAGGAAGACGAATTGACCAAAGGCTAGGGTTGCCCATGGAAACAGTATAGGGCTTGAGGAAATCCCGCTGCTTTGTGGCCAGTTCCCATAAACACAAGTTGAACAATAGAACTCAGGGGCAGTAAAATTCACAAAACTGCAGAGTTGAAAATATCCATCACTGAAAAATGTCTTGAGGAAAGTCAGAGAAAAGGACTTGTAAGCAAGGGAGAATGGCAGGAAAGGGATTTGAGGAGGTAGAAAGGACTCGCCATTAAGCACAAGAAAAGGAGCTGAACATTGCCAACACTGCAGTTGGCCAAAAAGGGTGTATGCGTTTTTTTGTGTATATATTCAAGAAAAGAGCGTACACCTTTTTAGCCACCCAAACAGGTGGGCACTGGAAGTCAATACTACAAAAGACATCACTTCGCATCAGTCAGAAGAGCCATCCTCATAAAGTGTAAACAACAGAAATGCAGGACAGGGCAAGGAGAAGAGGGAGCCCTGTGAGACTTATAGTGGAAATGTATATTGCCAACGGCCATTCTGGAGAAGTGTATTGTGTTTACTAAAGCATCTAAACAATGAGCTACAGAGCATAGGGCACTTGCACTCATGGGCGTATATCTTGGGAAAAACAAAAATCGAGAGGACACAGGCACCCCAATGTTTACCCCCTCTCTGTTTAAAAGATCCTCGACTAGGATATAACTTAAATGTCTCTGGAGGGAAAAAATGGATAGAGATGTGGTACTTAGGTAGAGTGGAATATTATTCAGCCTGGAAATCAATGAAATATGGCCAGCTGTAACAACTCCGGAGGAGTTACGTATGATCATTCTAAGTGACAGAATTCAAAAAGAAAAAGACACATATCATAAGATATCACTTAAAGGTGGAATCCAAAATGGCTACACATGAAATAAATTACAAAACAAAACCATAGTCAAATATGTAGAAAACACGCATAAGGCTGCTAAACGGGAAAGGTGGGGAGGGGTGAGGCATCATCCAGGAGGTTGAAATTAGCAAAGATACCATTCCAAATACCAAACTGATAATCAACAAGGCCTACACGGTAGCTAAAAGAACTGCACTCAGCACACTCAAGTCACCGGAAAAGAATATATACGACTGGTAAGAATCTGAAAAAGAATTTATTGATGTCTCTCTGTACGTGAATCAAGTGGATGTACAGCAGCAAGAAACAGAGCTTTGAAAATCAGCTGTAACCAATATAGTAATAAATTGAAAAAAATAAACGACAGAGAGACAGAGAAAACCTCTTACAACTTTTCCTCAGGGACGGTGATGCAACATGGATTGAACACATCTAGACCCACAGCAGGATGAGACATAAGGCTGGAAACTGTTTGCGCTAAGAGAAATGTGAGGTTGGGTGAGGAAATGCACACCCTTTAAAGTAATACTACCTGGTACCCATTCAATGGGTCCCAAATCTGCAGGTTCAAGGGATCTTCCTACAGCTAAAACATGCATGGAAAACCCAGAGGACTGTACACCATGTGATGCACCTCATTTATCCTCTCCTGGTGCTCCTGTTCACCATTCCAGCCACGTTACTTAGAAGCTCCCCACTTGGAGAATCAGCACATTTAAACTTCTGTTTCACACATTTTGCAAATTGTGAGGAGGATGAACGGGAAGAGGGGGAACCAATGAGAGAAGAGTTGTAGGGGTTTGGACGGGCACATATCACTCTAATTTCCCATTAAGAATAAGAATTAAAAAAAGGCTCAGCCTGCCTCGCCGGAGCCAAAATAGGGCCTGAAGCAATCCTGCGGGTTTGAGGCCAGCTCACAAAAGAGCAACTTAAAACATGGAGCTCAGGGTCACTGCAATTCACAAACCTGCAGAGTTATAAATGAAAACTAACGTCCAAAAATATGTCGAGGTAAGGCAAAGAAGAGGATCTGAATGCAAGACAGAATTGCAAGAAACAGATTTCAAGAGATAGATTGGACTCGTCTTTAACGCACATGAAAAGCGGCAGAATTTCGACAATGATGCAGTTGGCCCAAAAGGGCGTATGCGGTTTTTCCTGATTATATCCAGGAAAAAACGCATACGCACTTTATGGGCAACGAAGCAAGCAAGCAAGGCAAATGTGCACAACAAAGAAGTCTCATTTCCCACCGGTCAAAAGGGCCATCCTAAAAAGTTGTAAAAACCAGAAATGCAGGACAGGCCATGGAGAACAGGGAGCCTTTATACGCTGATGGGCAGTGTGTGAACTGCCGAGAGCCACTCTGGAGAAGTGTATGGTGGTTCCTAAATCATCTAAAAACAGAGCTACAGAGCATAGGACACTTCCAATCATGGGAGTATATCTAGGGAAGTCTAAAAATCAACAAGACACAAGCACACCACAGTTTAGGGCTACTCTGTTTACAAGAACCTCAACTTCAGTACACCTTAAATATCCCAGGAAAGAGAACAATGGATAAAGAAGATGTGGTACTTATGTACAATGGAATATCTCTTCACCATGAAATCAATGTAATAAGGCTAGTAGAAGGATAAAGAGTGGATTTAGGTCCGATAATACTACTTGAAATAAGTCAAACAGAAAAAGAAACATATCATAAGATATCACTTATAGAGGGAGGGTAAATATGGCTGCACAAGAAATGAATTACAGAACAGAACAGTGTCTCACATTTAGAAAACACACTTATGTCAGCTTAAGGGGAAAGGAGAGGTGGGGTGATGCATAAAACCAGAGTTTGAAATTAGCACAGATACCGTTCAAGAAACCAAATAGGTATTAGACAAGATCTACACCTTGCTCAATGAACTGGCCTCAACACACCCTATACACCGCAGAGAAATATATCTGAGTAATAAGAATCTTAAAACCCATGTATTGATCTATCTCCATAAGGGAATCAAGTGTGTGCAGAGCGGCACAAACACAGCAGTGAAAATGAGCTAAACCCCATTATAGAAATAAATGTTAAAAACAAAACGCAGAAACAATGAAAGAGAGAAAAATTCTTACAAAATTCGCTCAGGGGCTGTGATGCAACCTGGATTGACCACATATAAACCCACAGCTGGATAAGACATAAGGCTGGACACTTGGGGCTGAGAGGATTGGTGAGCTTCGGTGAGCAACTGCCGAAAGTTTAATGCAATACTTCATGCTACTCATTCCAAGGGTCCCAACACTCCAGGTTGAAGGGAATCTTCCTACAGCTAAACCATGCTTGGGAAACCCAGCGACTGATCGGGAAAGGTTTCTAAAACGCACCACATTTTTCCTCTCCTGGGGCTCCGGATCGACATTCCAGCCGCTTTACTAACAACATCCCCACATGGAGAGTCAATGCCTTTAAGTTCTGGTATCGCACAGTCTTCAGTTAGTGCGGAGGATGAATGGGAATAGGGGGAACCAGTGAGAAACTAGCTGTAGCGGTTTCAATGGGCACATGTCACTCTAATTTCACATCAGTAAGAAGAATGAACCAAAGGCACAGCAAGGTGCCCCAGAAGAAGAATAGGGCTTCAAGGAATCCTGTGGTTATGGGGCAAGATCACAAAACTAAGAGCTGAAAAATGGAGCTAAGGGCCACTACAATTCAAAAACCTGACTTGCCCAAAAAGGGCGTATGCGTTTTTTCCTGAATATATTCAGGAAAAAACGCATACGCCCTTTTTGGCCAACCAAGCAAGCTTGCAAAGGAAATCTGCACTACAATGAAGTCTCAATTCCCCCTGGTCAAAAGGGCCATCTGAAAAAAGTGTAAAATCCATAAAGGCATGACAGGCCATGGAGAACTGGGAGCCATCTTATGCTGATGGGCAGGATGTAAATTGCCAACAGCCACTCTGGAGAAGTGTTTGGTGTTTCCTGAAACAGCTAAAAAACAAAGCAACAGAGCCTAGGGCACTTCCACTTATGGTACTATAGCTTAGGGAAATTAAAATCAAAAAGGCACAGCCACCCCAAAGGTTGGGACGGCTCTGTTTACAAGAACCTGGTTTACGGTACAAGTTCAATATCGCAGAAAGTGAAAAATGGATAAAGAAGTTGTGGTACTTACGTACAATGCAGTATCACTCAGCAATGAAATCTATCTCATCAGGCCCATAGCAGCATAATGAGTGGATTCAGGTATGATGATTCTAACTGAAATAAGTCACACAGAAAAAGAAACATCATAAGATATCACTAATACACGGAATGTAAACTTGGCTACACAGGAACTGAATTCCAAAACAGAACAGGGTCTCAAATTTAGAAAACCAACTTATGCTTGCTTAAGGGGAAAGGTGAGTTGGGGTGCTGCATAAAACCAGAGATTGAAATGAGCACAGATAAAGTTCCTTAAGCCAAATATGGAATAGACAAGAGCTACTCCTTGCTCAACGAAATGGACTCAACACCCCATATTAAACGCCTAAGAGTGTACCTGACTAGGAAGTATCTTAAAACCTATGGATTGCTATGTCTCCGAAAGAGAATCAAGCGTGTGTACAGGGGCATAAACGCAGCAGTGATAGGAGTGGAGAAGTTCGGTGAACAAATGAAGACCCTTTGAAGTCATATTGCATGGTACCCAATCCACGGGTCTCAACTCTCCAGGTTTAAGGTATTCTTCCTTCAGCTAAAACATGCATGTGGAACCCAGAGTATGATCAACCGTGTGATCGGGAGACGTGTTTCAATATGTGTCAGTTGTCGTCCCCTGGTACTCGGGTGCAACATTCCAGACGCTTTACTAACACTCTCCCGACTTGGAGAGTCAGTGCCTTTAACCTCCTGTTTGGCCCAGTTTGCAATTTCTGCGGAAGATGAACAGGAATAGGGAGGACCAATGAGAGACTAGCTGGAGGTGTCTGGATGGGCAAATTTAACTCTCATTTCCCACCAGGAAGAGGAATTAACCAAAGGCTCAGCGTGCCATGCCGGAACCAGATTAGGGCCTGAAGCCATCCTGCGGTGTTGCGGCCAGCTCACGAGAAAGCGAGTTGAAGAAAGGAGCTCAGGGGCACTGTAATTCACAAACCTGCAGAGTTATAAATGACAGCTATCGTCCAAAAATATACTGAAGTAAGGCTGCCAAGAGGACTTGAAAGCGGGGCAGAATTGCAGGAAACCGATTTCAGGAGGTAGACTGGAATTGCATTTAAAGCATAGGAAAAGAGGCAGAACGTCCACAATGATGCACTTCGCCAAAAAAGGCGTATGCGTTTTTTCCTGAATATATTCAGGAAAAAACGCATACGCCCTTTTTGGCCAACCAAGCAAGCTTGCAAAGGAAATCTGCACTACAATGAAGTCTCACTTCCCCCCGGTCAAAAGGGCCATCTGAAAAAAGTGTAAAATGCAGAAAGGCAGGACAGGCCATGGAGAACTGGGAGCCTTGTTATGCTGATGGGCGGGATGTAAATTGCCAACAGCCACTCAGGAGAAGTGTATGGTGTTTCCTGAAACATCTAAAAAACAAAGCAAAAGAGCCTAGGGCACTTCCACTTATGGTCCTATAGCTTAGAGAAATTAAAATCATAAAGACACATCACCCCAAAAGTTGGGACGGCTCTGTTTACAAGAACCTGGTTTACGGTACAAGTTCAATATCGCAGAAAGTGAAAAATGGATAAAGAAGTTGTGGTACTTACGTACAATGCAGTATCACTCAGCAATGAAATCTATGTCATCAGGCCCGTAGCAGCATAATGAGTGGATTCAGGTACGATGATTCTAACTGAAATAAGTCACACAGAAAAAGAAACATCATAAGATATCACTAATACACGGAATGTAAACTTGGCTACACAGGAACTGAATTCCAAAACAGAACAGGGTCTCAAATTTAGAAAACCAACTTATGCTTGCTTAAGGGGAAAGGTGAGTTGGGGTGCTGCATAAAACCAGAGATTGAAATGAGCACAGATAAATTTCCTTAAGCCAAATATGGAATAGACAAGAGCTACTCCTTGCTCAACGAAATGGACTCAACACACCATATTAAATGCCTAAGAGTCTACATGACTAGGAAGTATCTTAAAACCTATGGATTGCTATGTCTCCGAAAGAGAATCAAGCGTGTGTGCAGGGGCATAAACGCAGCAGTGATAGGATTGGAGAAGTTCGGTGAGCAAATGAAGACCCTTTGAAGTCATAGTGCATGGTACCCATTCCACGGGTCTCAACTCTCCAGGTTTAAGGTATTCTTCCTTCAGCTAAAACATGCATGTGGAACCCAGAGTATGATCAACCGTGTGATCGGGAGACGTGTTCCAATATGTGTCAGTTTTCGTCCCCTGGTACTCGGGTGCAACATTCCAGACGCTTTACTAACACTCTCCCGACTTGGAGAGTCAGTGCCTTTAACCTCCTGTTTGGCCCAGTTTGCAATTTCTGCGGAAGATGAACAGGAATAGGGAGAACCAATGAGAGACTAGCTGGAGGTGTCTGGACGGGCAAATTTAACTCTCATTTCGCACCAGGAAGAGGAATTAACCAAAGGCTCAGCGTGCCGTGCCGGAACCAGATTAGGGCCTGAAGCCATCCAGCGGTGTTGCGGCCAGCTCACGAGAAAGCGAGTTGAAGAAAGGAGCTCAGGGGCACTGTAATTCACAAACCTGCAGAGTTATAAATGACAACTATCGTCCAAAAATATACTGAAGTAAGGCTGCCAAGAGGACTTGAAAGCGGGGCAGAATTGCAGGAAACCGATTTCAGGAGGTAGACTGGAATTGCATTTAAAGCATAGGAAAAGAGGCAGAACGTCCACAATGATGCACTTGGCCAAAAAGGGCGTATGCATTTTTTCCTGAATATATTCAGGAAAAAACGCATACGCCCTTTTTGGCCAACCAAGCAAGCTTGCAAAGGAAATCTGCACTACAATGAAGTCTCACTTCCCCCCGGTCAAAAGGGCCATCTGAAAAAAGTGTAAAATCCAGAAAGGCAGGACAGGCCATGGAGAACTGGGAGCCTTGTTATGCTGATGGGCGGGATGTAAATTGCCAACAGCCACTCGGGAGAAGTGTATGGTGTTTCCTGAAACATCTAAAAAACAAAGCAACAGAGCCTAGGGCACTTCCACTTATGGTCCTATAGCTTAGGGAAATTAAAAGCAAAAAGACACAGCCACCCCAAAGGTTGGGACGGCTCTGTTTACAAGAACCTCATATACGGTACAAGTTCAATATCGCAGAAAGTGAAAAATGGATAAAGAAGTTGTGGTACTTACGTACAATGCAGTATCACTCAGCAATGAAATCTACGTCATCAGGCCTGTAGCAGCATAATGAGTGGATTCAGGTACGATGATTCTAACTGAAATAAGTCACACAGAAAAATAAATATCATAAGGTATCACTAATACACGGAATGTAAACTTGGCTACATAGGAACTGAATTACAAAACAGAACAGGGTCTCAAATTTAGAAACCCAACTTATGCTTGCTTAAGGGGAAAGGTGAGTTGGGGTGCTGCATAAAACCAGAGATTGAAATGCGCACAGATAAAGTTCCTTAAGCCAAATATGGAATAAACAAGAGCTACTCCTTGCTAAACGAAATGGACTCAACACCACATATTAAATGCCTAAGAATGTACCTGACTAGGAAGTATCTTAAAACCTATGGATTGCTATGTCTTCAAAAGAGAATCAAGCGTGTGTACAGGGGCATAAACGCAGCAGTGATAGGACTGGAGAGGTTCGGTGAGCAAATGAAGACCCTTTGAAGTCATATTGCATGGTACCCATTCCACGGGTCTCAACTCTCCAGGTTTAAGGTATTCTTCCTTCACCTAAAACATGCATGTGGAACCCAGAGTATGATCAACCGTGTGATCGGGAGACGTGTTCCAATATGTGTCAGTTTTCGTCCCCTGGTACTCGGGTGCAACATTCCAGACGCTTTACTAACACTCTCCCGACTTGGAGAGGCAGTGCCTTTAACCTCCTGTTTGGCCCACTTTGCAATTTCTGCGGAAGATGAACAGGAATAGGGAGAACCAATGAGAGACTAGCTGGAGGTGTCTGGACGGGCAAATTTAACTCTTTCCCACCAGGAAGAGGAATTAACCAAAGGCAAGCGTGCCGTGCCAGAACCAGATTAGGGCCTGAAGCCATCCTGCGGTGTTGCGGCCAGCTCACGAGAAAGCGAGTTGAAGAAAGGAGCTCAGGGGCACTGTAATTCACAAACCTGCAGAGTTATAAATGACAGCTATCGTCCAAAAATATACTGAAGTAAGGCTGCCAAGAGGACTTGAAAGCGGGGCAGAATTGCAGGAAACCGATTTCAGGAGGTAGACTGGAATTGCATTTAAAGCATAGGAAAAGAGGCAGAACGTCCACAATGATGCACTTGGCCAAAAAGGGCGTATGCGTTTTTTCCTGAATATATTCAGGAAAAAACGCATACGCCCTTTTTGGCCAACCAAGCAAGCTTGCAAAGGAAATCTGCACTACAATGAAGTCTCACTTCCCCCGGGTCAAAAGGGCCATCTGAAAAAAGTGTAAAATCCAGAAAGGCAGGACAGGCCATGGAGAACTGGGAGCCTTGTTATGCTGATGGGCGGGATGTAAATTGCCAACAGCCACTCGGGAGAAGTGTATGGTGTTTCCTGAAACATCTAAAAATCAAAGCAACAGAGCCTAGGGCAATTCCACTTATGGTCCTATAGCTTAGGGAAATTAAAATCAAAAAGACACAGCCACCCCAAAGGTTGGGACGGCTCTGTTTACAAGAACCTGGTTTACGGTACAAGTTCAATATCGCAGAAAGTGAAAAATGGATAAAGAAGTTGTGGTACTTACGTACAATGCAGTATCACTCAGCAATGAAATCTATGTCATCAGGCCCGTAGCAGCATAATGAGTGGATTCAGGTATGATGATTCTAACTGAAATAAGTCACACAGAAAAAGAAACATCATAAGATATCACTAATACACGGAATGTAAACTTGGCTACACAGGAACTGAATTCCAAAACAGAACAGGGTCTCAAATTTAGAAAACCAACTTATGCTTGCTTAAGGGGAAAGGTGAGTTGGGGTGCTGCATAAAACCAGAGACTGAAATGAGCACAGATAAAGTTCCTTAAGCCAAATATGGAATAGACAAGAGCTACTCCTTGCTCAACGAAATGGACTCAACACCCCATATTAAACGCCTAAGAGTGTACCAGACTAGGAAGTATCTTAAAACCTATGGATTGCTATGTCTCCGAAAGAGAATCAAGCATGTGTACAGGGGCATAAACGCAGCAGTGATAGGATTGGAGAAGTTCGGTAAGCAAATGAAGACCCTTTGAAGTCATATTGCATGGTATCCATTCCACGGGTCTCAACTCTCCAGGTTTAAGGTATTCTTCCTTCAGCTAAAACATGCATGTGGAACCCAGAGTTTGATCAACCGTGTGATCGGGAGACGTGTTCCAATATGTGTCAGTTTTCATCCCCTGTTACGTGGGTGCAACATTCCAGACGCTTTACTAACACTCTCCTGACTTGGAGAGTCAGTGCCTTTAACCTCCTGTTTGGCCCAGTTTGCAATTTCTGCGGAAGATGAACAGGAATAGGGAGAACCAATGAGAGACTAGCTGGAGGTGTCTGGACGGGCCAATTTAACTCTTATTTCGCACCAGGAAGAGGAATTAACCAAAGGCTCAGCGTGCCGTGCCAGAACCAGATAGGGCCTGAAGCCATCCTGCGGTGTTGCGGCCAGCTCACGAGAAAGCGAGTTGAAGAAAGGAGCTCAGGGGCACTGTAATTCACAAACCTGCAGAGTTATAAATGACAGCTATCGTCCAAAAATATACTGAAGTAAGGCTGCCAAGAGGACTTGAAAGCGGGGCAGAATTGCAGGAAACCGATTTCAGGAGGTAGACTGGAATTGCATTTAAAGCATAGGAAAAGAGGCAGAACGTCCACAATGATGCACTTGGCCAAAAAGGGCGTATGCGTTTTTTCCTGAATATATTCAGGAAAAAACGCATACGCCCTTTTTGGCCAACCAAGCAAGCTTGCAAAGGAAATCTGCACTACAATGAAGTCTCACTTCCCCCCGGTCAAAAGGGCCATCTGAAAAAAGTGTAAAATCCAGAAAGGCAGGACAGGCCATGGAGAACTGGGAGCCTTGTTATGCTGATGGGCGGGATGTAAATTGCCAACAGCCACTCGGGAGAAGTGTATGGTGTTTCCTGAAACATCTAAAAAACAAAGCAACAGAGCCTAGGGCACTTCCACTTATGGTCCTATAGCTTAGGGAAATTAAAATCATAAAGACACATCACCCCAAAGGTTGGGACGGCTCTGTTTACAAGAACCTGGTTTACGGTACAAGTTCAATATCGCAGAAAGTGAAAAATGGATAAAGAAGTTGTGGTACTTACGTACAATGCAGTATCACTCAGCAATGAAATCTATGTCATCAGGCCCGTAGCAGCATAATGAGTGGATTCAGGTACGATGATTCTAACTGAAATAAGTCACACAGAAAAAGAAACATCATAAGATATCACTAATACACGGAATGTAAACTTGGCTACACAGGAACTGAATTCCAAAACAGAACAGGGTCTCAAATTTAGAAACCCAATTTATGCTTGCTTAAGGGGAAAGGTGAGTTGGGGTGCTGCATAAAACCAGAGATTGAAATGAGCACAGATAAAGTTCCTTAAGCCAAATATGGAATAGACAAGAGCTACTCCTTGCTCAACGAAATGGATTCAACACCCCATATTAAACACCTAAGAATATACCTGACTAGGAAGTATCTTAAAACCTATGGATTGCTATGTCTCCGAAAGAGAATCAAGCGTGTGTGCAGGGGCATAAACGCAGCAGTGATAGGACTGGAGAGGTTCGGTGAGCAAATGAAGACCCTTTGAAGTCATATTGCATGGTACCCATTCCACGGGTCTCAACTCTCCAGGTTTAAGGTATTCTTCCTTCAGCTAAAACATGCATGTGGAACCCAGAGTATGATCAACCGTGTGATCGGGAGACGTGTTCCAATATGTGTCAGTTTTCGTCCCCTGGTACTCGGGTGCAACATTCCAGACGCTTTACTAACACTCTCCCGACTTGGAGAGTCAGTGCCTTTAACCTCCTGTTTGGCCCAGTTTGCAATTTCTGCGGAAGATGAACAGGAATACGGAGAACCAATGACAGACTAGCTGGAGGTGTCTGGACGGGCAAATTTAACTCTCATTTCCCACCAGGAAGAGGAATTAACCAAAGGCTCAGCGTGCCGTGCCGGAACCAGATTAGGGCCTGAAGCCATCCTGCAGTGTTGCGGCCAGCTCACGAGAAAGCGAGTTGAAGAAAGGAGCTCAGGGGCACTGTAATTCACAAACCTGCAGAGTTATAAATGACAGCTATCGTCCAAAAATATACTGAAGTAAGGCTGCCAAGAGGACTTGAAAGCGGGGCAGAATTGCAGGAAACCGATTTCAGGAGGTAGACTGGAATTGCATTTAAAGCATAGGAAAAGAGGCAGAACGTCCACAATGATGCACTTGGCCAAAAAGGGCGTATGCGTTTTTCCCTGAATATATTCAGGAAAAAACGCATACGCCCTTTTTGGCCAACCAAGCAAGCTTGCAAAGGAAATCTGCACTACAATGAAATCTCACTTCCCCCCGGTCAAAAGAGCCATCTGAAAAAAGTGTAAAATCCAGAAAGGCAGGACAGGCCATGGAGAACTGGGAGCCTTGTTATGCTGATGGGCGGGATGTCAATTGCCAACAGCCACTCGGGAGAAGTGTATGGTGTTTCCTGAAACATCTAAAAAACAAAGCAACAGAGCCTAGGGCACTTCCACTTATGGTCCTATAGCTTAGGAAATTAAAATCAAAAAGACACAGCCACCCCAAAGGTTGGGACGGCTCTGTTTACAAGAACCTGGTTTACGGTACAAGTTCAATATCGCAGAAAGTGAAAAATGGATAAAGAAGTTGTGGTACTTACGTACAATGCAGTATCACTCAGCAATGAAATCTATGTCATCAGGCCCGTAGCAGCATAATGAGTGGATTCAGGTATGATGATTCTAACTGAAATAAGTCACACAGAAAAAGAAACATCATAAGATATCACTAATACACGGAATGTAAACTTGGCTACACAGGAACTGAATTCCAAAACAGAACAGGGTCTCAAATTTAGAAACCCAACTTATGCTTGCTTAAGGGGAAAGGTGAGTTGGGGTGCTGCATAAAACCAGAGATTGAAATGAGCACAGATAAAGTTCCTTAAGCCAAATATGGAATAGAAAAGAGCTACTCCTTGCTCAACGAAATGGATTCAACACCCCATATTAAACACCTAAGAATATACCTGACTAGGAAGTATCTTAAAACCTATGGATTGCTATGTCTCCGAAAGAGAATCAAGCGTGTGTGCAGGGGCATAAACGCAGCAGTGATAGGACTGGAGAGGTTCGGTGAGCAAATGAAGACCCTTTGAAGTCATATTGCATGGTACCCATTCCACGGGTCTCAACTCTCCAGGTTTAAGGTATTCTTCCTTCAGCTAAAACATGCATGTGGAACCCAGAGTATGATCAACCGTGTGATCGGGAGACGTGTTCCAATATGTGTCAGTTTTCGTCCCCTGGTACTCGGGTGCAACATTCCAGACGCTTTACTAACACTCTCCCGACTTGGAGAGTCAGTGCCTTTAACCTCCTGTTTGGCCCAGTTTGCAATTTCTGCGGAAGATGAACAGGAACAGGGAGAACCAATGACAGACTAGCTGGAGGTGTCTGGACGGGCAAATTTAACTCTCATTTCCCACCAGGAAGAGGAATTAACCAAAGGCTCAGCATGCCGTGCCGGAACCAGATTAGGGCCTGAAGCCATCCAGCGGTGTTGCGGCCAGCTCACGAGAAAGCGAGTTGAAGAAAGGAGCTCAGGGGCACTGTAATTCACAAACCTGCAGAGTTATAAATGACAGCTATCGTCCAAAAATATACTGAAGTAAGGCTGCCAAGAGGACTTGAAAGCGGGGCAGAATTGCAGGAAACCGATTTCAGGAAGTAGACTGGAATTGCATTTAAAGCATAGGAAAAGAGGCAGAACGTCCACAATGATGCACTTGGCCAAAAAGGGCGTATGCGTTTTTTCCTGAATATATTCAGGAAAAAACGCATACGCCCTTTTTGGCCAACCAAGCAAGCTTGCCAAGGAAATCTGCACTACAATGAAGTCTCACTTTCCCCCGGTCAAAAGGGACATCTGAAAAAAGTGTAAACTCCAGAAAGTCAGGACAGGCCACAGAGAACTGGGAGCCTTGTTATGCATATGGGCGGGATGTAAATTGCCAACAGCCACTCGGGAGAAGTGTATGGTGTTTCCTGAAACATCTAAAAATCAAAGCAACAGAGCCTAGGGCACTTCCACTTATGGTCCTATAGCTTAGAGAAATTAAAATCAAAAAGACACAGCCACCCCAAAGGTTGGGACGGCTCTGTTTACAAGAACCTGGTTTACGGTACAAGTTCAATATCGCAGAAAGTGAAAAATGGATAAAGAAGTTGTGGTACTTACGTACAATGCAGTATCACTCAGCAATGAAATCTATGTCATCAGGCCCGTAGCAGCATAATGAGTGGATTCAGGTACGATGATTCTAACTGAAATAAGTCACACAGAAAAAGAAACATCATAAGATATCACTAATACACGGAATGTAAACTTGGCTACACAGGAACTGAATTACAAAACAGAACAGGGTCTCAAATTTAGAAACCCAACTTATGCTTGCTTAAGGGGAAAGGTGAGTTGGGGTGCTGCATAAAACCAGAGATTGAAATGAGCACAGATAAAGTTCCTTAAGCCAAATATGGAATAGACAAGAGCTACTCCTTGCTCAACGAAATGGACTCAACACCCCATATTAAACGCCTAAAAGTGTACCAGACTAGGAAGTATCTTAAAACCTATGGATTGCTATGTCTCCGAAAGAGAATCAAGCGTGTGTACATGGGCATAAACGCAGCAGTGATAGGATTGGAGAAGTTCAGTAAGCAAATGAAGACCCTTTGAAGTCATATTGCATGGTATCCATTCCACGGGTCTCAACTCTCCAGGTTTAAGGTATTCTTCCTTCAGCTAAAACATGCATGTGGAACCCAGAGTATGATCAACCGTGTGATCGGGAGACGTGTTCCAATATGTGTCAGTTTTCATCCCCTGGTACGTGGGTGCAACATTCCAGACGCTTTACTAACACTCTCCTGACTTGGAGAGTCAGTGCCTTTAACCTCCTGCTTGGCCCAGTTTGCAATTTCTGCGGAAGATGAACAGGAATAGGGAGAACCAATGAGAGACTAGCTGGAGGTGTCTGGACGGGCAAATTTAACTCTCATTTCCCACCAGGAAGAGGAATTAACCAAAGGCTCAGCATGCCGTGCCGGAACCAGATAGGGCCTGAAGCCATCCTGCGGTGTTGCGGCCAGCTCACGAGAAAGCGAGTTGAAGAAAGGAGCTCAGGGGCACTGTAATTCACAAACCTGCAGAGTTATAAATGACAGGTATCGTCCAAAAATATACTGAAGTAAGGCTGCCAAGAGGACTTGAAAGCGGGGCAGAATTGCAGGAAACCGATTTCAGGAGGTAGACTGGAATTGCATTTAAAGCATAGGAAAAGAGGCAGAACGTCCACAATGATGCACTTGGCCAAAAAGGGCGTATGCGTTTTTTCCTGAATATATTCAGGAAAAAACGCATACGCCCTTTTTGGCCAACCAAGCAAGCTTGCAAAGGAAATCTGCACTACAATGAAGTCTCACTTCCCCCCGGTCAAAAGGGCCATCTGAAAAAAGTGTAAAATCCAGAAAGGCAGGACAGGCCATGGAGAACTGGGAGCCTTGTTATGCTGATGGGCGGGATGTAAATTGCCAACAGCCACTCGGGAGAAGTGTATGGTGTTTCCTGAAACATCTAAAAAACAAAGCAACAGAGCCTAGGGCAATTCCACTTATGGTCCTATCGCTTAGAGAAATTAAAATGAAAAAGACACAGCCACCCCAAAGGTTGGGACGGCTCTGTTTACAAGAACCTGGTTTACGGTACAAGTTCAATATCGCAGAAAGTGAAAAATGGATAAAGAAGTTGTGGTACTTACGTACAATGCAATATCACACAGCAATGAAATCTATGTCATCAGGCCCGTAGCAGCATAATGAGTGGATTCAGGTATGATGATTCTAACTGAAATAAGTCACACAGAAAAAGAAACATCATAAGATATCACTAATACATGGAATGTAAACTTGGCTACACAGGAACTGAATTACAAAACAGAACAGGGTCTCAAATTTAGAAAACCAACTTATGCTTGCTTAAGGGGAAAGGTGAGTTGGCGTGCTGCATAAAACCAGAGATTGAAATGAGCACAGATAAAGTTCCTTAAGCCAAATATGGAATAGACAAGAGCTACTCCTTGCTCAACGAAATGGACTCAACACCCCATATTAAACGCCTAAGAATGTACCTGACTAGGAAGTATCTTAAAACCTATGGATTGCTATGTCTCCGAAAGAGAATCAAGCGTGTGTACAGGGGCATAAACGCAGCAGTGATAGGACTGGAGAGGTTCGGTGAGCAAATGAAGACCCTTTGAAGTCATATTGCATGGTACCCATTCCACGGGTCTCAACTCTCCAGGTTTAAGGTATTCTTCCTTCAGCTAAAACATGCATGTGGAACCCAGAGTATGATCAACCGTGTGATCGGGAGACGTGTTCCAATATGTGTCAGTTTTCATCCCCTGGTACGTGGGTGCAACATTCCAGACGCTTTACTAACACTCTCCTGACTTGGAGAGTCAGTGCCTTTAACCTCCTGCTTGGCCCAGTTTGCAATTTCTGCGGAAGATGAACAGGAATAGGGAGAACCAATGAGAGACTAGCTGGAGGTGTCTGGACGGGCAAATTTAACTCTCATTTCCCACCAGGAAGAGGAATTAACCAAAGGCTCAGCGTGCCGTGCCGGAACCAGATAGGGCCTGAAGCCATCCTGCGGTGTTGCGGCCAGCTCACGAGAAAGCGAGTTGAAGAAAGGAGCTCAGGGGCACTGTAATTCACAAACCTGCAGAGTTATAAATGACAGGTATCGTCCAAAAATATACTGAAGTAAGGCTGCCAAGAGGACTTGAAAGCGGGGCAGAATTGCAGGAAACCGATTTCAGGAGGTAGACTGGAATTGCATTTAAAGCATAGGAAAAGAGGCAGAACGTCCACAATGATGCACTTGGCCAAAAAGGGCGTATGCGTTTTTTCCTGAATATATTCAGGAAAAAACGCATACGCCCTTTTTGGCCAACCAAGCAAGCTTGCAAAGGAAATCTGCACTACAATGAAGTCTCACTTCCCCCCGGTCAAAAGGGCCATCTGAAAAAAGTGTAAAATCCAGAAAGGCAGGACAGGCCATGGAGAACTGGGAGCCTTGTTATGCTGATGGGCGGGATGTAAATTGCCAACAGCCACTCGGGAGAAGTGTATGGTGTTTCCTGAAACATCTAAAAAACAAAGCAACAGAGCCTAGGGCAATTCCACTTATGGTCCTATCGCTTAGAGAAATTAAAATGAAAAAGACACAGCCACCCCAAAGGTTGGGACGGCTCTGTTTACAAGAACCTGGTTTACGGTACAAGTTCAATATCGCAGAAAGTGAAAAATGGATAAAGAAGTTGTGGTACTTACGTACAATGCAATATCACACAGCAATGAAATCTATGTCATCAGGCCCGTAGCAGCATAATGAGTGGATTCAGGTATGATGATTCTAACTGAAATAAGTCACACAGAAAAAGAAACATCATAAGATATCACTAATACATGGAATGTAAACTTGGCTACACAGGAACTGAATTACAAAACAGAACAGGGTCTCAAATTTAGAAAACCAACTTATGCTTGCTTAAGGGGAAAGGTGAGTTGGCGTGCTGCATAAAACCAGAGATTGAAATGAGCACAGATAAAGTTCCTTAAGCCAAATATGGAATAGACAAGAGCTACTCCTTGCTCAACGAAATGGACTCAACACCCCATATTAAACGCCTAAGAATGTACCTGACTAGGAAGTATCTTAAAACCTATGGATTGCTATGTCTCCGAAAGAGAATCAAGCGTGTGTACAGGGGCATAAACGCAGCAGTGATAGGACTGGAGAGGTTCGGTGAGCAAATGAAGACCCTTTGAAGTCATATTGCATGGTACCCATTCCACGGGTCTCAACTCTCCAGGTTTAAGGGATTCTTCCTTCAGCTAAAACATGCATGTGGAACCCAGAGTATGATCAACCGTGTGATCGGGAGACGTGTTCCAATATGTCTCAGTTTTCGTCCCCTGGTACTCGGGTGCAACATTCCAGACGCTTTACTAACACTCTCCCGACTTGGAGAGTCAGTGCCTTTAACCTCCTGTTTGGCCCAGTTTGCAATTTCTGCGGAAGATGAACAGGAATAGGGAGAACCAATGAGAGACTAGCTGGAGGTGTCTGGACGGGCAAATTTAACTCTCATTTCCCACCAGGAAGAGGAATTAACCAAAGGCTCAGCGTGCCGTGCCGGAACCAGATTAGGGCCTGAAGCCATACTGTGGTGTTGCGGCCAGCTCACGAGAAAGCGAGTTGAAGAAAGGAGCTCAGGGGCACTCTAAATCACAAACCTGCAGAGTTATAAATGACAGCTATCGACCAAAAATATACTGAAGTAAGGCTGCCAAGAGGACTTGAAAGCGGGGCAGAATTGCAGGAAACCGATTTCAGGAGGTAGACTGGAATTGCATTTAAAGCATAGGAAAAGAGGCAGAACGTCCACAATGATGCACTTGGCCAAAAAGGGCGTATGCGTTTTTTCCTGAATATATTCAGGAAAAAACGCATACGCCCTTTTTGGCCAACCAAGCAAGCTTGCAAAGGAAATCTGCACTACAATGAAGTCTCACTTCCCCCCGGTCAAAAGGGCCATCTGAAAAAAGTGTAAACTCCAGAAAGGCAGGACAGGCCATGGAGAACTGGGAGCCTTGTTATGCTGATGGGCGGGATGTAAATTGCCAACAGCCACTCGGGAGAAGTGTATGGTGTTTCCTGAAACATCTAAAAAACAAAGCAACAGAGCCTAGGGCACTTCCACTTATGGTCCTATAGCTTAGGGAAATTAAAATCATAAAGACACATCACCCCAAAAGTTGGGACGGCTCTGTTTACAAGAACCTGGTTTACGGTACAAGTTCAATATCGCAGAAAGTGAAAAATGGATAAAGAAGTTGTGGTACTTACGTACAATGCAGTATCACTCAGCAATGAAATCTATGTCATCAGGCCCGTAGCAGCATAATGAGTGGATTCAGGTATGATGATTCTAACTGAAATAAGTCACACAGAAAAAGAAACATCATAAGATATCACTAATACACGGAATGTAAACTTGGCTACACAGGAACTGAATTCCAAAACAGAACAGGGTCTCAAATTTAGAAACCCAATTTATGCTTGCTTAAGGGGAAAGGTGAGTTGGGGTGCTGCATAAAACCAGAGATTGAAATGAGCACAGATAAAGTTCCTTAAGCCAAATATGGAATAGACAAGAGCTACTCCTTGCTCAACGAAATGGATTCAACACCCCATATTAAACACCTAAGAATATACCTGACTAGGAAGTATCTTAAAACCTATGGATTGCTATGTCTCCGAAAGAGAATCAAGCGTGTGTGCAGGGGCATAAACGCAGCAGTGATAGGACTGGAGAGGTTCGGTGAGCAAATGAAGACCCTTTGAAGTCATATTGCATGGTACCCATTCCACGGGTCTCAACTCTCCAGGTTTAAGGTATTCTTCCTTCAGCTAAAACATGCATGTGGAACCCAGAGTATGATCAACCGTGTGATCGGGAGACGTGTTCCAATATGTGTCAGTTTTCGTCCCCTGGTACTCGGGTGCAACATTCCAGACGCTTTACTAACACTCTCCCGACTTGGAGAGTCAGTGCCTTTAACCTCCTGTTTGGCCCAGTTTGCAATTTCTGCGGAAGATGAACAGGAATAGGGAGAACCAATGAGAGACTAGCTGGAGGTGTCTGGACGGGCAAATTTAACTCTCATTTCCCACCAGGAAGAGGAATTAACCAAAGGCTCAGCGTGCCGTGCCGGAACCAGATTAGGGCCTGAAGCCATCCTGCGGTGTTGCGGCCAGCTCACGAGAAAGCGAGTTGAAGAAAGGAGCTCAGGGGCACTGTAATTCACAAACCTGCAGAGTTATAAATGACAGCTATCGTCCAAAAATATACTGAAGTAAGGCTGCCAAGAGGACTTGAAAGCGGGGCAGAATTGCAGGAAACCGATTTCAGGAGGTAGACTGGAATTGCATTTAAAGCATAGGAAAAGAGGCAGAACGTCCACAATGATGCACTTGGCCAAAAAGGGCGTATGCGTTTTTTCCTGAATATATTCAGGAAAAAACGCATACGCCCTTTTTGGCCAACCAAGCAAGCTTGCAAAGGAAATCTGCACTACAATGAAGTCTCACTTCCCCCCGGTCAAAAGAGCCATCTGAAAAAAGTGTAAAATCCAGAAAGGCAGGACAGGCCATGGAGAACTGGGAGCCTTGTTATGCTGATGGGCGGGATTTAAATTGCCAACAGCCATTCCGGAGAAGTGTATGGTCTATCCTGAAACATCTAAAAAACAAAGCAACAGAGCCTAGGGCACTTCCACTTATGGTTCTATAGCTTAGGAAATTAAAATCAAAAAGACACAGCCACCCCAAAAGTTGGGATGGCTCTGTTTACAAGAACCTGGTTTACGGTACAAGTTCAATATCGCAGAAAGTGAAAAATGGATAAAGAAGTTGTGGTACTTACGTACAATGCAGTATCACTCAGCAATGAAATCTATGTCATCAGGCCCGTAGCAGCATAATGAGTGGATTCAGGTATGATGATTCTAACTGAAATAAGTCACACAGAAAAAGAAACATCATAAGATATCACTAATACACGGAATGTAAACTTGGCTACACAGGAACTGAATTACAAAACAGAACAGGGTCTCAAATTTAGAAACCCAACTTATGCTTGCTTAAGGGGAAAGGTGAGTTGGGGTGCTGCATAAAACCAGAGATTGAAATGAGCACAGATAAAGTTCCTTAAGCCAAATATGGAATAGAAAAGAGCTACTCCTTGCTCAACGAAATGGATTCAACACCCCATATTAAACACCTAAGAATATACCTGACTAGGAAGTATCTTAAAACCTATGGATTGCTATGTCTCCGAAAGAGAATCAAGCGTGTGTGCAGGGGCATAAACGCAGCAGTGATAGGACTGGAGAGGTTCGGTGAGCAAATGAAGACCCTTTGAAGTCATATTGCATGGTACCCATTCCACGGGTCTCAACTCTCCAGGTTTAAGGTATTCTTCCTTCAGCTAAAACATGCATGTGGAACCCAGAGTATGATCAACCGTGTGATCCGGAGACGTGTTCCAATATGTGTCAGTTTTCGTCCCCTGGTACTCGGGTGCAACATTCCAGACGCTTTACTAACACTCTCCCGACTTGGAGAGTCAGTGCCTTTAACCTCCTGTTTGGCCCAGTTTGCAATTTCTGCGGAAGATGAACAGGAATAGGGAGAACCAATGACAGACTAGCTGGAGTTGTCTTGACGGGCAAATTTAACTCCCATTTCGCACCTGGAAGAGGAATTAACCAAAGGCTCAGCGTGCCGTGCCCGTACCAGATTAGGGCCTGAAGCCATCCTGCGGTGTTGCGGCAGCTCACGAGAAAGCGAGTTGAAGAAAGGAGCTCAGGGGCACTGTAATTCACAAACCTGCAGAGTTATAAATGACAGCTATCGTCCAAAAATATACTGAAGTAAGGCTGCCAAGAGGACTTGAAAGCGGGGCAGAATTGCAGGAAACCGATTTCAGGAGGTAGACTGGAATTGCATTTAAAGCATAGGAAAAGAGGCAGAACGTCCACAATGATGCACTTGGCCAAAAAGGGCGTATGCGTTTTTTCCTGAATATATTCAGGAAAAAACGCATACGCCCTTTTTGGCCAACCAAGCAAGCTTGCAAAGGAAATCTGCACTACAATGAAGTCTCACTTCCCCCCGGTCAAAAGGGCCATCTGAAAAAAGTGTAAAATCCAGAAAGGCAGGACAGGCCATGGAGAACTGGGAGCCTTCTTATGCTGATGGGCGGGATGTCAATTGCCAACAGCCACTCGGGAGAAGTGTATGGTGTTTCCTGAAACACCTAAAAAACAAAGCAACAGAGCCTAGGGCACTTCCACTTATGGTCCTATAGCTTAGGGAAATTAAAATCAAAAAGACACAGCCACCCCAAAGGTTGGGACGGCTCTGTTTACAAGAACCTGGTTTACGGTACAAGTTCAATATCGCAGAAAGTGAAAAATGGATAAAGAAGTTGTGGTACTTACGTACAATGCAGTATCACTCAGCAACGAAATCTATGTCATCAGGCCCGTAGCAGCATAATGAGTGGATTCAGGTATGATGATTCTAACTGAAATAAGTCACACAGAAAAAGAAACATCATAAGATATCACTAATACACGGAATGTAAACTTGGCTACACAGGAACTGAATTCCAAAACAGAACAGGGTCTCAAATTTAGAAACCCAACTTATGCTTGCTTAAGGGGAAAGGTGAGTTGGGGTGCTGCATAAAACCAGAGATTGAAATGAGCACAGATAAAGTTCCTTAAGCCAAATATGGAATAGACAAGAGCTACTCCTTGCTCAACGAAATGGACTCAACACCCCATATTAAACGCCTAAGAATGTACCTGACTAGGAAGTATCTTAAAACCTATGGATTGCTATGTCTCCGAAAGAGAATCAAGCCTGTGTACAGGGGCATAAACGCAGCAGTGATAGGATTGGAGAAGTTCGGTGAACAAATGAAGACCCTTTGAAGTCATATTGCATGGTACCCATTCCACGGGTCTCAACTCTCCAGGTTTAAGGTATTCTTCCTTCAGCTAAAACATGCATGTGGAACCCAGAGTATGATCAACCGTGTGATCGGGAGACGTGTTCCAATATGTGTCAGTTGTCGTCCCCTGGTACTCGGGTGCAACATTCCAGACGCTTTACTAACACTCTCCCGACTTGGAGAGTCAGTGCCTTTAACCTCCTGTTTGGCCCAGTTTGCAATTTCTGCGGAAGATGAACAGGAATAGGGAGAACCAATGAGAGACTAGCTGGAGGTGTCTGGACGGGGAAATTTAACTCTCATTCCCCACCAGGAAGAGGAATTTACCAAAGGCTCAGCGTGCAGTGCCGGAACCAGATTAGGGCCTGAAGCAATCCTGCGGTGTTGCGGCCAGCTCACGAGAAAGCGAGTTGAAGAAAGGAGCTCAGGGGCACTGTAATTCACAAACCTGCAGAGTTATAAATAACAGCTATCGTCCAAAAATATACTGAAGTAAGGCTGCCAAGAGGACTTGAAAGCGGGGCAGAATTGCAGGAAACCGATTTCAGGAGGTAGACTGGAATTGCATTTAAAGCATAGGAAAAGAGGCAGAACGTCCACAATGATGCACTTGGCCAAAAAGGGCGTATGCGTTTTTTCCTGAATATATTCAGGAAAAAACGCATACGCACTTTTTGGCCAACCAAGCAAGCTTGCAAAGGAAATCTGCACTACAATGAAGTCTCACTTCCCCCCGGTCAAAAGGGCCATCTGAAAAAAGTGTAAAATCCAGAAAGGCAGGACAGGCCATGGAGAACTGGGAGCCTTGTTATGCTGATGGGCGGGATGTAAATTGCCAACAGCCACTCGGGAGAAGTGTATGGTGTTTCCTGAAACATCTAAAAATCAAAGCAACAGAGCCTAGGGCACTTCCACTTATGGTCCTATAGCTTAGAGAAATTAAAATCAAAAAGACACAGCCACCCCAAAGTTTGGGACGGCTCTGTTTACAAGAACCTGGTTTACGGTACAAGTTCAATATCGCAGAAAGTGAAAAATGGATAAAGAAGTTGTGGTACTTACGTACAATGCAGTATCACTCAGCAATGAAATCTATGTCATCAGGCCCGTAGCAGCATAATGAGTGGATTCAGGTACGATGATTCTAACTGAAATAAGTCACACAGAAAAAGAAACATCATAAGATATCACTAATACACGGAATGTAAACTTGGCTACACAGGAACTGAATTACAAAACAGAACAGGGTCTCAAATTTAGAAACCCAACTTATGCTTGCTTAAGGGGAAAGGTGAGTTGGGGTGCTGCATAAAACCAGAGATTGAAATGAGCACAGATAAAGTTCCTTAAGCCAAATATGGAATAGACAAGAGCTACTCCTTGCTCAACGAAATGGATTCAACACCCCATATTAAACACCTAAGAATATACCTGACTAGGAAGTATCTTAAAACCTATGGATTGCTATGTCTCCGAAAGAGAATCAAGCGTGTGTACAGGGGCATAAACGCAGCAGTGATAGGACTGGAGAGGTTCGGTGAGCAAATGAAGACCCTTTGAAGTCATATTGCATGGTACCAGTTCCACGGGTCTCAACTCTCCAGGTTTAAGGGATTCTTCCTTCAGCTAAAACATGCATGTGGAACCCAGAGTATGATCAACCGTGTGATCGGGAGACGTGTTCCAATATGTGTCAGTTTTCGTCCCCTGGTACTCGGGTGCAACATTCCAGACGCTTTACTAACACTCTCCCGACTTGGAGAGTCAGTGCCTTTAACCTCCTGTTTGGCCCAGTTTGCAATTTCTGCGGAAGATGAACAGGAATAGGGAGAACCAATGAGAGACTAGCTGGAGGTGTCTGGACGGGCAAATTTAACTCTCATTTCCCACCAGGAAGAGGAATTAACCAAAGGCTCAGCGTGCCGTGCCGGAACCAGATTAGGGCCTGAAGCCATCCTGCGGTGTTGCGGCAGCTCACGAGAAAGCGAGTTGAAGAAAGGAGCTCAGGGGCACTGTAATTCACAAACCTGCCGAGTTATAAATGACAGCTATCGTCCAAAAATATACTGAAGTAAGGCTGCCAAGAGGACTTGAAAGCGGGGCAGAATTGCAGGAAACCGATTTCAGGAGGTAGACTGGAATTGCATTTAAAGCATAGGAAAAGAGGCAGAACGTCCACAATGATGCACTTGGCCAAAAAGGGCGTATGCGTTTTTTCCTGAATATATTCAGGAAAAAACGCATACGCCCTTTTTGGCCAACCAAGCAAGCTTGCAAAGGAAATCTGCACTACAATGAAGTCTCACTTCCCCCCGGTCAAAAGGGCCATCTGAAAAAATGTAAAATCCAGAAAGGCAGGACAGGCCATGGAGAACTGGGAGCCTTCTTATGCTGATGGGCGGGATGTCAATTGCCAACAGCCACTCGGGAGAAGTGTATGGTGTTTCCTGAAACACCTAAAAAACAAAGCAACAGAGCCTAGGGCACTTCCACTTATGGTCCTATAGCTTAGGGAAATTAAAATCAAAAAGACACAGCCACCCCAAAGGTTGGGACGGCTCTGTTTACAAGAACCTGGTTTACGGTACAAGTTCAATATCGCAGAAAGTGAAAAATGGATAAAGAAGTTGTGGTACTTACGTACAATGCAGTATCACTCAGCAACGAAATCTATGTCATCAGGCCCGTAGCAGCATAATGAGTGGATTCAGGTATGATGATTCTTACTGAAATAAGTCACACAGAAAAAGAAACATCATAAGATATCACTAATACACGGAATGTAAACTTGGCTACACAGGAACTGAATTCCAAAACAGAACAGGGTCTCAAATTTAGAAACCCAACTTATGCTTGCTTAAGGGGAAAGGTGAGTTGGGGTGCTGCATAAAACCAGAGATTGAAATGAGCACAGATAAAGTTCCTTAAGCCAAATATGGAATAGACAAGAGCTACTCCTTGCTCAACGAAATGGACTCAACACCCCATATTAAATGCCTAAGAATGTACCTGACTAGGAAGTATCTTAAAACCTATGGATTACTATGTCTCCGAAAGAGAATCAAGCGTGTGTACAGGGGCATAAACGCAGCAGTGATAGGACTGGAGAGGTTCGGTGAGCAAATGAAGACCCTTTGAAGTCATATTGCATGGTACCCATTCCACGGGTCTCAACTCTCCAGGTTTAAGGTATTCTTCCTTCAGCTAAAACATGCATGTGGAACCCAGAGTATGATCAACCGTGTGATCGGGAGATGTGTTCCAATATGTGTCAGTTTTCGTCCCCTGGTACTCGGGTGCAACATTCCAGATGCTTTACTAACACTCTCCCGACTTGGAGAGTCAGTGCCTTTAACCTCCTGTTTGGCCCAGTTTGCAATTTCTGCGGAAGATGAACAGGAATAGGGAGAACGAATGAGAGACTAGCTGGAGGGGTCTGGATGGGCAAATTTAACTCTCATTTCCCACCAGGAAGAGGAATTAACCAAAGGCTCAGCGTGCCGTGCCGGAACCAGATTAGGGCCTGAAGCAATCCTGCGGTGTTGCGGCCAGCTCACGAGAAAGCGAGTTGAAGAAAGGAGCTCAGGGGCACTGTAATTCACAAACCTGCAGAGTTATAAATGACAGCTATCGTCCAAAAATATACTGAAGTAAGGCTGCCAAGAGGACTTGAAAGTGGGGCAGAATTGCAGGAAACCGATTTCAGGAGGTAGACTGGAATTGCATTTAAAGCATAGGAAAAGAGGCAGAACGTCCACAATGATGCACTTGGCCAAAAAGGGCGTATGCGTTTTTTCCTGAATATATTCAGGAAAAAACGCATACGCCCTTTTTGGCCAACCAAGCAAGCTTGCAAAGGAAATCTGCACTACAATGAAGTCTCACTTCCCCCCGGTCAAAAGGGCCATCTGAAAAAAGTGTAAAATCCAGAAAGTCAGGACAGGCCATGGAGACCTGGGAGCCTTGTATGCTGATGGGCAGGATGTAAATTGCCAACAGCCACTCGGGAGAAGTGTATGGTGTTTCCTGAAACATCTAAAAAACAAAGCAACAGAGCTTAGGGCACTTCCACTTATCGTCCTATAGAATAGGGAAATTAAAATCAAAAAGACACAGCCACCCCAAAGGTTGGGACGGCTCTGTTTACAAGAACCCGGCTTACGGTACAAGTACAATATCACAGAAAGTGAAAAATGGATAAAGAAGTTGTGGTACTTACGTACAATGCAGTATCACACAGCAATGAAATCTATGTCATCAGGCCCGTAGCAGCATAATGAGTGGATTCAGGTACGATGATTCTAACTGAAATAAGTCTCACAGGAAAAGAAACATCATAAGATATCACTAATACACGGAATGTAAACTTGGCTACATAGGAACTGAATTACACAACAGAACAGGGTCTCAAATTTAGAAAACCAACTTATGCTTGCTTAAGGGGAAAGGTGAGTTGGGGTGCTGCATAAAACCAGAGATTGAAATGAGCACAGATAAAGTTCCTTAAGCCAAATATGGAATAGACAAGAGCTACTCCTTGCTCAACGAAATGGACTCAACACCCCATATTAAACGCCTAAGAATGTACCTGACTAGGAAGTATCTTAAAACCTATGGATTGCTATGTCTCCGAAAGAGAATCAAGCGTGTGTACAGGGGCATAAACGCAGCAGTGATAGGACTGGAGAGGTTCGGTGAGCAAATGAAGACCCTTTGAAGTCATATTGCATGGTACCCATTCCACGGGTCTCAACTCTCCAGGTTTAAGGTATTCTTCCTTCACCTAAAACATGCATGTGGAACCCAGAGTATGATCAACCATGTGAGCGGGAGACGTGTTCCAATATGTGTCAGTTTTCGTCCCCTGGTACTCGGGTGCAACATTCCAGACGCTTTACTAAGACTCTCCCGACTTGGAGAGTCAGTGCCTTTAACCTCCTGTTTGGCCCAGTTTGCAATTTCTGCGGAAGATGAACAGGAATAGGGAGAACCAATGACAGACTAGCTGGAGGTGTCTTGACGGGCAAATTTAACTCTCATTTCGCACCAGGAAGAAGAATTAAGCAAAGGCTCAGCGTGCCGTGCTGGAACCAGATTAGGGCCTGAAGCCATCCTGCGGTGTTGCGGCCAGCTCACGAGAAACCGAGTTGAAGAAAGGAGCTCAGGGGCACTGTAATTCACAAACCTGCAGAGTTATAAATGACAGCTATCGTCCAAAAATATACTGAAGTAAGGCTGCCAAGAGGACTTGAAAGCGGGGCAGAATTGCAGGAAACCGATTTCAGGAGGTAGACTGGAATTGCATTTAAAGCATAGGAAAAGAGGCAGAACGTCCACAATGATGCACTTGGCCAAAAAGGGCGTATGCGTTTTTTCCTGAATATATTCAGGAAAAAACGCATACGCCCTTTTTGGCCAACCAAGCAAGCTTGCAAAGGAAATCTGCACTACAATGAAGTCTCACTTCCCCCTGGTCAAAAGGGCCATCTGAAAAAAGTGTAAATCCAGAAAGTCAGGACAGGCCATGGAGACCTGGGAGCCTTGTTATGCTGATGGGCAGGATGTAAATTGGCAACAGCCACTCGGGAGAAGTGTATGGTGTTTCCTGAAACATCTAAAAAACAAAGCAACAGAGCTTAGGGCACTTCCACTTATCGTCCTATAGAATAGGGAAATTAAAGTCAAAAAGACACAGCCACCCCAAAAGTTGGGACGGCTCTGTTTACAAGAACCTGGTTTACGGTACAAGTACAATATCACAGAAAGTGAAAAATGGATAAAGAAGTTGTGGTACTTACGTACAATGCAATATCACACAGCAATGAAATCTATGTCATCAGGCCCGTAGCAGCATAATGAGTGGATTCAGGTACGATGATTCTAACTGAAATAAGTCTCACAGGAAAAGAAACATCATAAGATATCACTAATACACGGAATGTAAACTTGGCTACATAGGAACTGAATTACAAAACAGAACAGGGTCTCAAATTTAGAAACCCAACTTATGCTTGCTTAAGGGGAAAGGTGAGTTGGGGTAATGCATAAAACCAGAGATTGAAATGAGCACAGATAAAGTTCATTAAGCCAAATATGGAATAGACAAGAGCTACTCCTTGCTCAACGAAATGGACTCAACACCCCATATTAAACGCCTAAGAATGTACCTGACTAGGAAGTATCTTAAAACCTATGGACTGCTATGTCTCCGAAAGAGAATCAAGCGTGTGTACAGGGGCATAAACGCAGCAGTGATAGGATTGGAGAGGTTCGGTGAGCAAATGAAGACCCTTTGAAGTCATATTGCATGGTACCCATTCCACGGGTCTCAACTCTCCAGGTTTAAGGTATTCTTCCTTCAGCTAAAACATGCATGTGGAACCCAGAGTATGATCAACCGTGTGATCGGGAGACGTGTTCCAATATGTGTCAGTTTTCGTCCCCTGGTACTCGGGTGCAACATTCCAGACGCTTTACTAACACTCTCCTGACTTGGAGAGTCAGTGCCTTTAACCTCCTGTTTGGCCCAGTTTGCAATTTCTGCGGAAGATGAACAGGAATAGGGAGAACGAATGAGAGACTAGCTGGAGGGGTCTGGATGGGCAAATTTAACTCTCATTTCCCACCAGGAAGAGGAATTAACCAAAGGCTCAGCGTGCCGTGCCGGAACCAGATTAGGGCCTGAAGCTATCATGCGGTGTTGCGGCCCCCTCACGAGAAAGCGAGTTGAAGAAAGGAGCTCAGGGACACTGTAATTCACAAACCTGCAGAGTTATAAATGACAGCTATCGTCCAAAAATATACTGAAGTAAGGCTGCCAAGAGGACTTGAAAGTGGGGCAGAATTGCAGGAAACCGATTTCAGGAGGTAGACTGGAATTGCATTTAAAGCATAGGAAAAGAGGCAGAACGTCCACAATGATGCACTTGGCCAAAAAGGGCGTATGCGTTTTTTCCTGACTATATTCAGGAAAAAACGCATACGCCCTTTTTGGCCAACCAAGCAAGCTTGCAAAGGAAATCTGCACTACAATGAAGTCTCACTTCCCCCCGGTCAAAAGGGCCATCTGAAAAAAGTGTAAAATCCAGAAAGGCAGGACAGGCGATGCAGAACTGGGAGCCTTCTTATGCTGATGGGCGGGATGTAAATTGCCAACAGCCACTCGGGAGAAGTGTATGGTGTTTCCTGAAACATCTAAAAAACAAAGCAACAGAGCCTAGGGCACTTCCACTTATGGTCCTATAGCTTAGGGAAATTAAAATCAAAAAGACACAGCCACCTCAAAGGTTGGGACGGCTCTGTTTACAAGAACCTGGTTTACGGTACAAGTTCAATATCACAGAAAGTGAAAAATGGATAAAGAAGTTGTGGTACTTACGTACAATGCAGTATCACTCAGCAATGAAATCTATGTCATCAGGCCCGTAGCAGCATAATGAGTGGATTCAGGTATGATGATTCTAACTGAAATAAGTCACACAGAAAAAGAAACATCATAAGATATCACTAATACACGGAATGTAAACTTGGCTACACAGGAACTGAATTCCAAAACAGAACAGGGTCTCAAATTTAGAAACCCAACTTATGCTTGCTTAAGGGGAAAGGTGAGTTGGGGTGCTGCATAAAACCAGAGATTGAAATGAGCACAGATAAAGTTCCTTAAGCCAAATATGGAATAGACAAGAGCCACTGCTTGCTCAACGAAATGGACTCAACACCCCATATTAAACACCTAAGAATGTACCTGACCAGGAAGTATCTTAAAACCTATGGATTGCTATGTCTCCGAAAGAGAATCAAGCGTGTGTACAGGGGCATAAACGCATCAGTGATAGGATTGGAGAGGTTCGGTGAGCAAATGAAGACCCTTTTAAGTCATATTGCATGGTACCCATTCCACGGGTCTCAACTCTCCAGGTTTAAGGTATTCTTCCTTCAGCTAAAACATGCATGTGGAACCCAGAGTATGATCAACCATGTGAGCGGGACACGTGTTCCAATATGTGTCAGTTTTCGTCCCCTGGTACTCGGGTGCAACATTCCAGACGCTTTACTAACACTCTCCCGACTTGGAGAGTCAGTGCCTTTAACCTCCTGTTTGGCCCAGTTTGCAATTTCTGCGGAAGATGAACAGGAATTGGGAGAACCAATGACAGACTAGCTGGAGGTGTCTTGACGGGCAAATTTAACTCTCATTTCCCACCAGGAAGAGGAATTAACCAAAGGCTCAGCGTGCCGTGCCCGAACTAGATTAGGGCCTGAAGCTATCCTGCGGTGTTGCGGCCAGCTCACGAGAAAGCGAGTTGAAGAAAGGAGCTCAGGGGCACTGTAATTCACAAACCTGCAGAGTTATAAATGATAGCTATCGTCCAAAAATATACTGAAGTAAGGCTGCCAAGAGGACTTGAAAGCGGGGCAGAATTGCAGGAAACCGATTTCGGGAGGTAGACTGGAATTGCATTTAAAGCATAGGAAAAGAGGCAGAACGTCCACAATGATGCACTTGGCCAAAAAGGGCATATGCGTTTTTTCCTGAATATATTCAGGAAAAAACGCATACGCCCTTTTTGGCCAACCAAGCAAGCTTGCAAAGAAATCTGCAGTACAATGAAGTCTCACTTCCCCCCGGTCAAAAGGGCCATCTGAAAGAAGTGTAAAATCCAGAAAGGCAGGACAGGCCATGGAGAACTGGGAGCCTTGTTATGCTGATGGGCGGGATGTCAATTGCCAACAGCCACTCGGGAGAAGTGTATGGTGTTTCCTGAAACATCTAAAAAACAAAGCAACAGAGCCTAGGGCACTTCCACTTATGGTCCTATAGCTTAGGGAAATTAAAATCAAAAAGACACAGCCAACCTAATGTTGGGACGGCTCTGTTTACAAGAATGTGGTTTACGGTAGAAGTTCAATATCGCAGAAAGTGAAAAATGGATAAAGAAGTTGTGGTACTTACGTACAATGCAATATCACTCAGCAATGAAATCTATGTCATCAGGCCCGTAGCAGCATAATGAGTGGATTCAGGTACGATGATTCTAACTGAAATAAGTCTCACAGAAAAAAAACATCATAAGATATCACTAATACACGGAATGTAAACTTGGATACAGAGGAACTGAATTACAAAACAGAACAGGGTCTCAAATTTAGAAACCCAACTTATGCTTGCTTAAGGGGAAAGGTGAGTTGGGGTAATGCATAAAACCAGAGATTGAAATGAGCACAGAAATATTTCCTTAAGTCAAATATGAAATAGACAAGAGCTACTCCTTGCTCAACGAAATGGACTCAACACCCCATATTAAACGCCTAAGAATGTACCTGACTAGGAAGTATCTTAAAACCTATGGACTGCTATGTCTCCGAAAGAGAATCAAGCGTGTGTACAGGGGCATAAACGCAGCAGTGATAGGATTGGAGAGGTTCGGTGAGCAAATGAGACCCTTTGAAGTCATATTACATGGTACCCATTCCACGGGTCTCAACTTTCCAGGTTTAAGGGATTCTTCCTTCAGCTAAAACATGCATGTGGAACTCAGAGTATGATCAACCATGTGAGCGGGAGACGTGTTCTAATATGTGTCAGTTTTCGTCCCCTGGTACTCGGGTGCAACATTCCAGACGCTTTACTAACACTCTCCCGACTTGGAGAGTCAGTGCCTTTAACCTCCTGTTTGGCCCAGTTTGCAATTTCTGCGGAAGATGAACAGGAATAGGGAGAACCAATGAGAGACTAGCTGGAGGTGTCTGGACGGGCAAATTTAACTCTCATTTCCCACCAGGAAGAGGAATTAACCAAAGGCTCAACGTGCCGTGCTGGAACCAGATTAGGGCCTGAAGCCATCCTGCGGTGTTGCGGCCAGCTCACGAGAAAGCGAGTTGAAGAAAGGAGCTCAGGGGCACTGTAATTCACAAACCTGCAGAGTTATAAATGACAGCTATCGTCCAAAAATATACTGAAGTAAGGCTGCCAAGAGGACTTGAAAGTGGGGCAGAATTGCAGGAAACCGATTTCAGGAGGTAGACTGGAATTGCATTTAAAGCATAGGAAAAGAGGCAGAACGTCCACAATGATGCACTTGGCCAAAAAGGGCGTATGCGTTTTTTCCTGACTATATTCAGGAAAAAACGCATACGCCCTTTTTGGCCAACCAAGCAAGCTTGCAAAGGAAATCTGCACTACAATGAAGTCTCACTTCCCCCCGGTCAAAAGGGCCATCTGAAAAAAGTGTAAAATCCAGAAAGGCAGGACAGGCCATGGAGAACTGGGAGCCTTGTTATGCTGATGGGCGGGATGTCAATTGCCAACAGCCACTCGGGAGAAGTGTATGGTGTTTCCTGAAACATCTAAAAAACAAAGCAACAGAGCCTAGGGCACTTCCACTTATGGTCCTATAGCTTAGGGAATTTAAAATCAAAAAGACACAGCCACCCCAAAGGTTGGGACGGCTCTGTTTACAAGAACCTGGTTTACGGTACAAGTTCAATATCGCAGAAAGTGAAAAATGGATAAAGAAGTTGTGGTACTTACGTACAATGTAATATCACTCAGCAATGAAATCTATGTCATCAGGCCCGTAGCAGCATAATGAGTGGATTCAGGTATGATGATTCTAACTGAAATAAGTCACACAGAAAAAGAAACATCATAAGATATCACTAATACACGGAATGTAAACTTGGATACAGAGGAACTGAATTACAAAACAGAACAGGGTCTCTAATTTAGAAACCCAACTTATGCTTGCTTAAGGGGAAAGGTGAGCTGGGGTGCTGCATAAAACCAGAGATTGAAATGAGCACAGATAAAGTTCCTTAAGCCAAATATGGAATAGACAAGAGCTACTCCTTGCTCAACGAAATGGACTCAACACCCCATATTAAACGCCTAAGAATGTACCTGACTAGGAAGTATCTTAAAACCTATGGATTGCTATGTCTCCGAAAGAGAATCAAGCGTGTGTACAGGGGCATAAACGCAGCAGTGATAGGACTGGAGAGGTTCGGTGAGCAAATGAAGACCCTTTGAAGTCATATTGCATGGTACCCATTCCACGGGTCTCAACTCTCCAGGTTTAAGGTATTCTTCCTTCAGCTAAAACATGCATGTGGAACCCAGAGTATGATCAACCGTGTGATCGGGAGACGTGTTCCAATATGTCTCAGTTTTCATCCTCTGGTACTCGGGTGCAACATTCCAGATGCTTTACTAACACTCTCCCTACTTGGAGAGTCAGTGCCTTTAACCTCCTGTTTGGCCCAGTTTGCAATTTCTGCGGAAGATGAACAGGAATAGGGAGAACGAATGAGAGACTAGCTGGAGGGGTCTGGATGGGCAAATTTAACTCTCATTTCCCACCAGGAAGAGGAATTAACCAAAGGCTCAGCGTGCCGTGCCGGAACCAGATTAGGGCCTGAAGCAATACTGCGGTGTTGCGGCCAGCTCACGAGAAAGCGAGTTGAAGAAAGGAGCTCAGGGGCACTGTAATTCACAAACCTGCAGAGTTATAAATGACAGCTATCGTCCAAAAATATACTGAAGTAATGCTGCCAAGAGGACTTGAAAGTGGGGCAGAATTGCAGGAAACCGATTTCAGGAGGTAGACTGGAATTGCATTTAAAGCATAGGAAAAGAGGCAGAACGTCCACAATGATGCACTTGGCCAAAAAGGGCGTATGCGTTTTTTCCTGAATATATTCAGGAAAAAACGCATACGCCCTTTTTGGCCAACCAAGCAAGCTTGCAAAGGAAATCTGCACTACAATGAAGTCTCACTTCCCCCCGGTCAAAAGGGCCATCTGAAAAAAGTGTAAAATCCAGAAAGGCAGGACAGGCCATGGAGAACTGCGAGCCTTGTTATGCTGATGGGCGGGATGTAAATTGCCAACAGCCACTCGGGAGAAGTGTATGGTGTTTCCTGAAACATCTAAAAAACAAAGCAACAGAGCCTAGGGCACTTCCACTTATGGTCCTATAGCTTAGGGAAATTAAAATCAAAAAGACACAGCCACCCCAAAAGTTGGGACGGCTCTGTTTACAAGAACCTGGTTTACGGTACAAGTACAATATCACAGAAAGTGAAAAATGGATAAAGAAGTTGTGGTACTTACGTACAATGCAGTATCACTCAGCAATGAAATCTATGTCATCAGGCCCGTAGCAGCATAATGAGTGGATTCAGGTACGATGATTCTAACTGAAATAAGTCACACAGAAAAAGAAACATCATAAGATATCACTAATACACGGAATGTAAACTTGGCTACACAGGAACTGAATTACAAAACAGAACAGGGTCTCAAATTTAGAAACCCAACTTATGCTTGCTTAAGGGGAAAGGTGAGTTGGGGTGCTGCATAAAACCAGAGATTGAAATGAGCACAGATAAAGTTCCTTAAGCCAAATATGGAATAGACAAGAGCTACTCCTTGCTCAACGAAATGGATTCAACACCCCATATTAAACACCTAAGAATATACCTGACTAGGAAGTATCTTAAAACCTATGGATTGCTATGTCTCCGAAAGAGAATCAAGCGTGTGTACAGGGGCATAAACGCAGCAGTGATAGGACTGGAGAGGTTCGGTGAGCAAATGAAGACCCTTTGAAGTCATATTGCATGGTACCAGTTCCACGGGTCTCAACTCTCCAGGTTTAAGGGATTCTTCCTTCAGCTAAAACATGCATGTGGAACCCAGAGTATGATCAACCGTGTGATCGGGAGACGTGTTCCAATATGTGTCAGTTTTCGTCCCCTGGTACTCGGGTGCAACATTCCAGACGCTTTACTAAGACTCTCCCGACTTGGAGAGTCAGTGCCTTTAACCTCCTGTTTGGCCCAGTTTGCAATTTCTGCGGAAGATGAACAGGAATAGGGAGAACCAATGAGAGACTAGCTGGAGGTGTCTGGACGGGCAAATTTAACTCTCATTTCCCACCAGGAAGAGGAATTAACCAAAGGCTCAGCGTGCCGTGCCGGAACCAGATTAGGGCCTGAAGCCATCCTGCGGTGTTGCGGCAGCTCACGAGAAAGCGAGTTGAAGAAAGGAGCTCAGGGGCACTGTAATTCACAAACCTGCCGAGTTATAAATGACAGCTATCGTCCAAAAATATACTGAAGTAAGGCTGCCAAGAGGACTTGAAAGCGGGGCAGAATTGCAGGAAACCGATTTCAGGAGGTAGACTGGAATTGCATTTAAAGCATAGGAAAAGAGGCAGAACGTCCACAATGATGCACTTGGCCAAAAAGGGCGTATGCGTTTTTTCCTGAATATATTCAGGAAAAAACGCATACGCCCTTTTTGGCCAACCAAGCAAGCTTGCAAAGGAAATCTGCACTACAATGAAGTCTCACTTCCCCCCGGTCAAAAGGGCCATCTGAAAAAATGTAAAATCCAGAAAGGCAGGACAGGCCATGGAGAACTGGGAGCCTTCTTATGCTGATGGGCGGGATGTCAATTGCCAACAGCCACTCGGGAGAAGTGTATGGTGTTTCCTGAAACACCTAAAAAACAAAGCAACAGAGCCTAGGGCACTTCCACTTATGGTCCTATAGCTTAGGGAAATTAAAATCAAAAAGACACAGCCACCCCAAAGGTTGGGACGGCTCTGTTTACAAGAACCTGGTTTACGGTACAAGTTCAATATCGCAGAAAGTGAAAAATGGATAAAGAAGTTGTGGTACTTACGTACAATGCAGTATCACTCAGCAACGAAATCTATGTCATCAGGCCCGTAGCAGCATAATGAGTGGATTCAGGTATGATGATTCTTACTGAAATAAGTCACACAGAAAAAGAAACATCATAAGATATCACTAATACACGGAATGTAAACTTGGCTACACAGGAACTGAATTCCAAAACAGAACAGGGTCTCAAATTTAGAAACCCAACTTATGCTTGCTTAAGGGGAAAGGTGAGTTGGGGTGCTGCATAAAACCAGAGATTGAAATGAGCACAGATAAAGTTCCTTAAGCCAAATATGGAATAGACAAGAGCTACTCCTTGCTCAACGAAATGGACTCAACACCCCATATTAAATGCCTAAGAATGTACCTGACTAGGAAGTATCTTAAAACCTATGGATTACTATGTCTCCGAAAGAGAATCAAGCGTGTGTACAGGGGCATAAACGCAGCAGTGATAGGACTGGAGAGGTTCGGTGAGCAAATGAAGACCCTTTGAAGTCATATTGCATGGTACCCATTCCACGGGTCTCAACTCTCCAGGTTTAAGGTATTCTTCCTTCAGCTAAAACATGCATGTGGAACCCAGAGTATGATCAACCGTGTGATCGGGAGATGTGTTCCAATATGTGTCAGTTTTCGTCCCCTGGTACTCGGGTGCAACATTCCAGATGCTTTACTAACACTCTCCCGACTTGGAGAGTCAGTGCCTTTAACCTCCTGTTTGGCCCAGTTTGCAATTTCTGCGGAAGATGAACAGGAATAGGGAGAACGAATGAGAGACTAGCTGGAGGGGTCTGGATGGGCAAATTTAACTCTCATTTCCCACCAGGAAGAGGAATTAACCAAAGGCTCAGCGTGCCGTGCCGGAACCAGATTAGGGCCTGAAGCAATCCTGCGGTGTTGCGGCCAGCTCACGAGAAAGCGAGTTGAAGAAAGGAGCTCAGGGGCACTGTAATTCACAAACCTGCAGAGTTATAAATGACAGCTATCGTCCAAAAATATACTGAAGTAAGGCTGCCAAGAGGACTTGAAAGTGGGGCAGAATTGCAGGAAACCGATTTCAGGAGGTAGACTGGAATTGCATTTAAAGCATAGGAAAAGAGGCAGAACGTCCACAATGATGCACTTGGCCAAAAAGGGCGTATGCGTTTTTTCCTGAATATATTCAGGAAAAAACGCATACGCCCTTTTTGGCCAACCAAGCAAGCTTGCAAAGGAAATCTGCACTACAATGAAGTCTCACTTCCCCCCGGTCAAAAGGGCCATCTGAAAAAAGTGTAAAATCCAGAAAGTCAGGACAGGCCATGGAGACCTGGGAGCCTTGTATGCTGATGGGCAGGATGTAAATTGCCAACAGCCACTCGGGAGAAGTGTATGGTGTTTCCTGAAACATCTAAAAAACAAAGCAACAGAGCTTAGGGCACTTCCACTTATCGTCCTATAGAATAGGGAAATTAAAATCAAAAAGACACAGCCACCCCAAAGGTTGGGACGGCTCTGTTTACAAGAACCCGGCTTACGGTACAAGTACAATATCACAGAAAGTGAAAAATGGATAAAGAAGTTGTGGTACTTACGTACAATGCAGTATCACACAGCAATGAAATCTATGTCATCAGGCCCGTAGCAGCATAATGAGTGGATTCAGGTACGATGATTCTAACTGAAATAAGTCTCACAGGAAAAGAAACATCATAAGATATCACTAATACACGGAATGTAAACTTGGCTACATAGGAACTGAATTACACAACAGAACAGGGTCTCAAATTTAGAAAACCAACTTATGCTTGCTTAAGGGGAAAGGTGAGTTGGGGTGCTGCATAAAACCAGAGATTGAAATGAGCACAGATAAAGTTCCTTAAGCCAAATATGGAATAGACAAGAGCTACTCCTTGCTCAACGAAATGGACTCAACACCCCATATTAAACGCCTAAGAATGTACCTGACTAGGAAGTATCTTAAAACCTATGGATTGCTATGTCTCCGAAAGAGAATCAAGCGTGTGTACAGGGGCATAAACGCAGCAGTGATAGGACTGGAGAGGTTCGGTGAGGAAATGAAGACCCTTTGAAGTCATATTGCATGGTACCCATTCCACGGGTCTCAACTCTCCAGGTTTAAGGTATTCTTCCTTCACCTAAAACATGCATGTGGAACCCAGAGTATGATCAACCATGTGAGCGGGAGACGTGTTCCAATATGTGTCAGTTTTCGTCCCCTGGTACTCGGGTGCAACATTCCAGACGCTTTACTAAGACTCTCCCGACTTGGAGAGTCAGTGCCTTTAACCTCCAGTTTGGCCCAGTTTGCAATTTCTGCGGAAGATGAACAGGAATAGGGAGAACCAATGACAGACTAGCTGGAGGTGTCTTGACGGGCAAATTTAACTCTCATTTCGCACCAGGAAGAAGAATTAAGCAAAGGCTCAGCGTGCCGTGCTGGAACCAGATTAGGGCCTGAAGCCATCCTGCGGTGTTGCGGCCAGCTCACGAGAAACCGAGTTGAAGAAAGGAGCTCAGGGGCACTGTAATTCACAAACCTGCAGAGTTATAAATGACAGCTATCGTCCAAAAATATACTGAAGTAAGGCTGCCAAGAGGACTTGAAAGCGGGGCAGAATTGCAGGAAACCGATTTCAGGAGGTAGACTGGAATTGCATTTAAAGCATAGGAAAAGAGGCAGAACGTCCACAATGATGCACTTGGCCAAAAAGGGCGTATGCGTTTTTTCCTGAATATATTCAGGAAAAAACGCATACGCCCTTTTTGGCCAACCAAGCAAGCTTGCAAAGGAAATCTGCACTACAATGAAGTCTCACTTCCCCCTGGTCAAAAGGGCCATCTGAAAAAAGTGTAAATCCAGAAAGTCAGGACAGGCCATGGAGACCTGGGAGCCTTGTTATGCTGATGGGCAGGATGTAAATTGGCAACAGCCACTCGGGAGAAGTGTATGGTGTTTCCTGAAACATCTAAAAAACAAAGCAACAGAGCTTAGGGCACTTCCACTTATCGTCCTATAGAATAGGGAAATTAAAGTCAAAAAGACACAGCCACCCCAAAAGTTGGGACGGCTCTGTTTACAAGAACCTGGTTTACGGTACAAGTACAATATCACAGAAAGTGAAAAATGGATAAAGAAGTTGTGGTACTTACGTACAATGCAATATCACACAGCAATGAAATCTATGTCATCAGGCCCGTAGCAGCATAATGAGTGGATTCAGGTACGATGATTCTAACTGAAATAAGTCTCACAGGAAAAGAAACATCATAAGATATCACTAATACACGGAATGTAAACTTGGCTACATAGGAACTGAATTACAAAACAGAACAGGGTCTCAAATTTAGAAACCCAACTTATGCTTGCTTAAGGGGAAAGGTGAGTTGGGGTAATGCATAAAACCAGAGATTGAAATGAGCACAGATAAAGTTCATTAAGCCAAATATGGAATAGACAAGAGCTACTCCTTGCTCAACGAAATGGACTCAACACCCCATATTAAACGCCTAAGAATGTACCTGACTAGGAAGTATCTTAAAACCTATGGACTGCTATGTCTCCGAAAGAGAATCAAGCGTGTGTACAGGGGCATAAACGCAGCAGTGATAGGATTGGAGAGGTTCGGTGAGCAAATGAAGACCCTTTGAAGTCATATTGCATGGTACCCATTCCACGGGTCTCAACTCTCCAGGTTTAAGGTATTCTTCCTTCAGCTAAAACATGCATGTGGAACCCAGAGTATGATCAACCGTGTGATCGGGAGACGTGTTCCAATATGTGTCAGTTTTCGTCCCCTGGTACTCGGGTGCAACATTCCAGACGCTTTACTAACACTCTCCTGACTTGGAGAGTCAGTGCCTTTAACCTCCTGTTTGGCCCAGTTTGCAATTTCTGCGGAAGATGAACAGGAATAGGGAGAACGAATGAGAGACTAGCTGGAGGGGTCTGGATGGGCAAATTTAACTCTCATTTCCCACCAGGAAGAGGAATTAACCAAAGGCTCAGCGTGCCGTGCCGGAACCAGATTAGGGCCTGAAGCTATCATGCGGTGTTGCGGCCCCCTCACGAGAAAGCGAGTTGAAGAAAGGAGCTCAGGGACACTGTAATTCACAAACCTGCAGAGTTATAAATGACAGCTATCGTCCAAAAATATACTGAAGTAAGGCTGCCAAGAGGACTTGAAAGTGGGGCAGAATTGCAGGAAACCGATTTCAGGAGGTAGACTGGAATTGCATTTAAAGCATAGGAAAAGAGGCAGAACGTCCACAATGATGCACTTGGCCAAAAAGGGCGTATGCGTTTTTTCCTGACTATATTCAGGAAAAAACGCATACGCCCTTTTTGGCCAACCAAGCAAGCTTGCAAAGGAAATCTGCACTACAATGAAGTCTCACTTCCCCCCGGTCAAAAGGGCCATCTGAAAAAAGTGTAAAATCCAGAAAGGCAGGACAGGCGATGCAGAACTGGGAGCCTTCTTATGCTGATGGGCGGGATGTAAATTGCCAACAGCCACTCGGGAGAAGTGTATGGTGTTTCCTGAAACATCTAAAAAACAAAGCAACAGAGCCTAGGGCACTTCCACTTATGGTCCTATAGCTTAGGGAAATTAAAATCAAAAAGACACAGCCACCTCAAAGGTTGGGACGGCTCTGTTTACAAGAACCTGGTTTACGGTACAAGTTCAATATCACAGAAAGTGAAAAATGGATAAAGAAGTTGTGGTACTTACGTACAATGCAGTATCACTCAGCAATGAAATCTATGTCATCAGGCCCGTAGCAGCATAATGAGTGGATTCAGGTATGATGATTCTAACTGAAATAAGTCACACAGAAAAAGAAACATCATAAGATATCACTAATACACGGAATGTAAACTTGGCTACACAGGAACTGAATTCCAAAACAGAACAGGGTCTCAAATTTAGAAACCCAACTTATGCTTGCTTAAGGGGAAAGGTGAGTTGGGGTGCTGCATAAAACCAGAGATTGAAATGAGCACAGATAAAGTTCCTTAAGCCAAATATGGAATAGACAAGAGCCACTGCTTGCTCAACGAAATGGACTCAACACCCCATATTAAACACCTAAGAATGTACCTGACCAGGAAGTATCTTAAAACCTATGGATTGCTATGTCTCCGAAAGAGAATCAAGCGTGTGTACAGGGGCATAAACGCATCAGTGATAGGATTGGAGAGGTTCGGTGAGCAAATGAAGACCCTTTTAAGTCATATTGCATGGTACCCATTCCACGGGTCTCAACTCTCCAGGTTTAAGGTATTCTTCCTTCAGCTAAAACATGCATGTGGAACCCAGAGTATGATCAACCATGTGAGCGGGACACGTGTTCCAATATGTGTCAGTTTTCGTCCCCTGGTACTCGGGTGCAACATTCCAGACGCTTTACTAACACTCTCCCGACTTGGAGAGTCAGTGCCTTTAACCTCCTGTTTGGCCCAGTTTGCAATTTCTGCGGAAGATGAACAGGAATTGGGAGAACCAATGACAGACTAGCTGGAGGTGTCTTGACGGGCAAATTTAACTCTCATTTCCCACCAGGAAGAGGAATTAACCAAAGGCTCAGCGTGCCGTGCCCGAACTAGATTAGGGCCTGAAGCTATCCTGCGGTGTTGCGGCCAGCTCACGAGAAAGCGAGTTGAAGAAAGGAGCTCAGGGGCACTGTAATTCACAAACCTGCAGAGTTATAAATGATAGCTATCGTCCAAAAATATACTGAAGTAAGGCTGCCAAGAGGACTTGAAAGCGGGGCAGAATTGCAGGAAACCGATTTCGGGAGGTAGACTGGAATTGCATTTAAAGCATAGGAAAAGAGGCAGAACGTCCACAATGATGCACTTGGCCAAAAAGGGCGTATGCGTTTTTTCCTGAATATATTCAGGAAAAAACGCATACGCCCTTTTTTGCCAACCAAGCAAGCTTGCAAAGAAATCTGCAGTACAATGAAGTCTCACTTCCCCCCGGTCAAAAGGGCCATCTGAAAGAAGTGTAAAATCCAGAAAGGCAGGACAGGCCATGGAGAACTGGGAGCCTTGTTATGCTGATGGGCGGGATGTCAATTGCCAACAGCCACTCGGGAGAAGTGTATGGTGTTTCCTGAAACATCTAAAAAACAAAGCAACAGAGCCTAGGGCACTTCCACTTATGGTCCTATAGCTTAGGGAAATTAAAATCAAAAAGACACAGCCAACCTAATGTTGGGACGGCTCTGTTTACAAGAATGTGGTTTACGGTAGAAGTTCAATATCGCAGAAAGTGAAAAATGGATAAAGAAGTTGTGGTACTTACGTACAATGCAATATCACTCAGCAATGAAATCTATGTCATCAGGCCCGTAGCAGCATAATGAGTGGATTCAGGTACGATGATTCTAACTGAAATAAGTCTCACAGAAAAAAAACATCATAAGATATCACTAATACACGGAATGTAAACTTGGATACAGAGGAACTGAATTACAAAACAGAACAGGGTCTCAAATTTAGAAACCCAACTTATGCTTGCTTAAGGGGAAAGGTGAGTTGGGGTAATGCATAAAACCAGAGATTGAAATGAGCACAGAAATATTTCCTTAAGTCAAATATGAAATAGACAAGAGCTACTCCTTGCTCAACGAAATGGACTCAACACCCCATATTAAACGCCTAAGAATGTACCTGACTAGGAAGTATCTTAAAACCTATGGACTGCTATGTCTCCGAAAGAGAATCAAGCCTGTGTACAGGGGCATAAACGCAGCAGTGATAGGATTGGAGAGGTTCGGTGAGCAAATGAGACCCTTTGAAGTCATATTACATGGTACCCATTCCACGGGTCTCAACTTTCCAGGTTTAAGGGATTCTTCCTTCAGCTAAAACATGCATGTGGAACTCAGAGTATGATCAACCATGTGAGCGGGAGACGTGTTCAAATATGTGTCAGTTTTCGTCCCCTGGTACTCGGGTGCAACATTCCAGACGCTTTACTAACACTCTCCCGACTTGGAGAGTCAGTGCCTTTAACCTCCTGTTTGGCCCAGTTTGCAATTTCTGCGGAAGATGAACAGGAATAGGGAGAACCAATGAGAGACTAGCTGGAGGTGTCTGGACGGGCAAATTTAACTCTCATTTCCCACCAGGAAGAGGAATTAACCAAAGGCTCAACGTGCCGTGCTGGAACCAGATTAGGGCCTGAAGCCATCCTGCGGTGTTGCGGCCAGCTCACGAGAAAGCGAGTTGAAGAAAGGAGCTCAGGGGCACTGTAATTCACAAACCTGCAGAGTTATAAATGACAGCTATCGTCCAAAAATATACTGAAGTAAGGCTGCCAAGAGGACTTGAAAGTGGGGCAGAATTGCAGGAAACCGATTTCAGGAGGTAGACTGGAATTGCATTTAAAGCATAGGAAAAGAGGCAGAACGTCCACAATGATGCACTTGGCCAAAAAGGGCGTATGCGTTTTTTCCTGACTATATTCAGGAAAAAACGCATACGCCCTTTTTGGCCAACCAAGCAAGCTTGCAAAGGAAATCTGCACTACAATGAAGTCTCACTTCCCCCCGGTCAAAAGGGCCATCTGAAAAAAGTGTAAAATCCAGAAAGGCAGGACAGGCCATGGAGAACTGGGAGCCTTGTTATGCTGATGGGCGGGATGTCAATTGCCAACAGCCACTCGGGAGAAGTGTATGGTGTTTCCTGAAACATCTAAAAAACAAAGCAACAGAGCCTAGGGCACTTCCACTTATGGTCCTATAGCTTAGGGAAATTAAAATCAAAAAGACACAGCCACCCCAAAGGTTGGGACGGCTCTGTTTACAAGAACCTGGTTTACGGTACAAGTTCAATATCGCAGAAAGTGAAAAATGGATAAAGAAGTTGTGGTACTTACGTACAATGCACTATCACTCAGCAAAGAAATCTATGTCATCAGGCCCGTAGCAGCATAATGAGTGGATTCAGGTACGATGATTCTAACTGAAATAAGTCACACAGAAAAAGAAACATCATAAGATATCACTAATACACGGAATGTAAACTTGGCTACACAGGAACTGAATTACAAAACAGAACAGTGTCTCAAATTTAGAAAACCAACTTATGCTTGCTTAAGGGGAAAGGTGAGTTGGGGTGCTGCATAAAACCAGAGATTGAAATGAGCACAGATAAAGTTCCTTAAGCCAAATATGGAATAGACAAGAGCCACTGCTTGCTCAACGAAATGGACTCAACACCCCATATTAAACACCTAAGAATGTACCTGACCAGGAAGTATCTTAAAACCTATGGATTGCTATGTCTCCGAAAGAGAATCAAGCGTGTGTACAGGGGCATAAACGCATCAGTGATAGGATTGGAGAGGTTCGGTGAGCAAATGAAGACCCTTTGAAGTCATATTGCATGGTACCCATTCCACGGGTCTCAACTCTCCAGGTTTAAGGTATTCTTCCTTCAGCTAAAACATGCATGTGGAACCCAGAGTATGATCAACCATGTGAGCGGGACACGTGTTCCAATATGTGTCAGTTTTCGTCCCCTGGTACTCGGGTGCAACATTCCAGACGCTTTACTAACACTCTCCCGACTTGGAGAGTCAGTGCCTTTAACATCCTGTTTGGCCCAGTTTGCAATTTCTGCGGAAGATGAACAGGAATTGGGAGAACCAATGACAGACTAGCTGGAGGTGTCTTAACGGGCAAATTTAACTCTCATTTCGCACCAGGAAGAGGAATTAACCAAAGGCTCAGCGTGCCGTGCCCGAACCAGATTAGGGCCTGAAGCGATCCTGCGGTGTTGCGGCCAGCTCACGAGAAAGCGAGTTGAAGAAAGGAGCTCAGGGACACTGTAATTCACAAACCTGCAGAGTTATAAATGACAGCTATCGTCCAAAAATATACTGAAGTAAGGCTGCCAAGAGGACTTGAAAGCGGGGCAGAATTGCAGGAAACCGATTTCAGGAGGTAGACTGGAATTGCATTTAAAGCATAGGAAAAGAGGCAGAACGTCCACAATGATGCACTTGGCCTAAAAGGGCGTATGCGTTTTTTCCTGAATATATTCAGGAAAAAACGCATACGCCCTTTTTGGCCAACCAAGCAAGCTTGCAATGGTAATCTGCACTACAATGAAGTCTCACTTCCCCCCGGTCAAAAGGGCCATCTGAAAAAAGTGTAAAATCCAGAAAGGCAGGACAGGCCATGGAGAACTGGGAGCCTTGTTATGCTGATGGGCTTCATTGAAATTCACAAACCTGCAGAGTTATAAATGACTGATATCCTCCAAAAATATACTGAAATAAGTCTGCCAAGAGGACTTGAAAGCGGGGCAGAATTGCAGGAAACCGATTTCAGGAGGTAGACTGGAATTGCATTTAAAGCATAGGAAAAGAGGCAGAACGTCCACAATGATGCACTTGGCCAAAAAGGGCGTATGCGTTTTTTCCTGAATATATTCAGGAAAAAACGCATACGCCCTTTTTGGCCAACCAAGCAAGCTTGCAAAGGAAATCTGCACTACAATGAAGTCTCACTTCCCCCCGGTCAAAAGGGCCATCTGAAAAAAGTGTAAAACCCAGAAAGGCAGGACAGGCCATGGAGAACTGGGAGCCTTGTTATGCTGATGGGAGGGATGTAAATTGCCAACAGCCACTCGGGAGAAGTGTATGGTGTTTCCTGAAACATCTAAAAAACAAAGCAACAGAGCCTAGGGCACTTCCACTTATGGTCCTATAGCTTAGGGTAATTAAAATCAAAAAGACACAGCCACCAGAAATTTTGGCACGGCTGTGTTTACAAGAACCACGTTTACGGTACAAGTTCAATATCGCAGAAAGTGAAAAATGGATAAAGAAGTTGTGGTACTTACGTACAATGCAATATCACTCAGGAAGGAAATCTATGTCATCAGGCCCGTAGCAGCATAATGAGTGGATTCAGGTACGATGATTCTAACTGAAATAAGTCACACAGAAAAAGAAACATCATAAGATATCACTAATACACGGAATGTAAACTTGGCTACACAGGAACTGAATTACAAAACAGAACAGGGTCTCAAATTTAGAAAACCAACTTATGCTTGCTTAAGGGGAAAGGTGAGTTGGGGTGCTGCATAAAACCAGAGATTGAAATGAGCACAGATAAAGTTCCTTAAGCCAAATATGGAATAGACAAGCCCTACCCCTTGCTCCACGAAATGGATTCAACAATGAGGTATCACCTCACACCTGGTAGAATAGGCATCATAGAAAATCTACAAGCAAAAAATGCTGGAAAGGGTGTGGAGAAAAGGAACCCTCTTCCACTATTGTTGGGAATATAAATTGATACAGTCACTATGGAGAACAATATGGAATTTCTTAAGAAACTAACAATAGAATTACCATATGATACAGCAATCCCAGTACTGGACATATACCCAGACAAAACCATAAATCAAAAAGAGACATTCACCGCAATGTTCATTGCATCACTATTTACAATATCGAGGTAATGGAAGCAACCTAAATGCCCACAGACAGACGAATGCATAAAGCCGTGGTACATATATAAAATGGAATATTACTAAGCCATGAAAAGGAATGAAATTGGGTCATTTGTAGAGACGTCGATGCATCTAGAGACTGTCATACAGAGTGAAGTAAGTCAGAAAGAGAAAAACAAATCTTGTATATTCATGCATATATGTGGAACCTAGAAAACCTGTACAGATTAACCATTTTGCAAGGCATAAATAGAGCAACAGATGTAGACAACAAACGTATGGACAACAAGGGGGGAAAGCTGTTGGGGGGGGTGGTGGGAGGAGTTGAGAGACTGGGATTGGCATGTATACATTTATATGTATAAAATAGATAACCAATAAGAACCTGCTGTATAAAAATATAAAATAAAATTCAAAATTAAAAAGAAATAAAATTTAAAAAATAGAAAAAACAATTATTCCCTTCACATACATGTATTTATATGAATAAATTATTTCCATGCTTATATCTGTAAATACAAAAAAGAGGAATAAAATCTACCTTGAACCCAAAACGAAAAAGAGAAAAAAAACACAGAACCCACCAGTTCCACAGAGGAAAACCGTATCAGGGCACTTGCTCCAGTTGTAAACAATTCTGAAGTTGGTCAGTGGTGGGGAATCGTCTCCCATTCAGCCAGCAGCCCCCACGCAACAAGCGTCCTCATTGCAAAGCTGGGGCACCGTGCCGAGGCATCTGTGAGTAAACGTGAGCTGAGCCCCAGGCCAGTTGCTGCTGAACTATTCCCACCCATCCCAGGTAAAACACCTGAATATATACAAGGACTTGAAAGCCTAGAGGGAGGGCCATAGAGCCACACGAGTGACAGCATGCCGGCCGACTTGGTGCCTGCAGGCCAGCCAGGATGGTCCTGGCCCTGGGTGCTCTTCTGGAAGATTTCCATTTCCCTGCCTGAGATACCCGTCCTGTCCCTGCCCCCACTGCTTTTTTCCTTCCTCACCTCTGCCCAGGGAGAAATTCCAGCAGCAGGTATGGGTGACACATCTTCTTCTTTAGCAGGTGGCAGCCTGGCAACTGCTGCAGAAAGTCCAGCAGAGCCCCACTCACACTGGGCCACCCACAAAGCCGTGGCCTCTCCCTCCCTCCCACCAGCCCAGCCCCGAGACTGCTGACAGGGCAGAGAAAATGGCGTCAGGCACGGCTGCAGGGGCTCTTGCTGCCTGGAGTGGTATTTATAGTGATCTCAACCCAGGCACACCTGGGGAGGGCTGGCCGGCACGGTAAGGCTGCCCAGGTCAGCCAATCATCACCCCTCAGGGGCTCACAGTTGCAGAAAATGGAACTTGCTGAACCGGCCAGGTCCAAGGAACAGGTGTGGGCTCCTGAGAGTCAGGATAGACAAGGGGCTGCAGCTTTGGCTTGTTTTCTAATCATTTTATCTGGCCCATGAGTGGGAGACAACTTCAAGAAAACCCTCTCCTAATGAGAGGAACCCAGGAGTCAGGGAGAGGAGGGGTGGGTGGTGGTTGGAGACAGAGGCCTGGTGCCCCGGGTGCAGTGGAAGTCTCTGGAAGACCAGGTGGAGGGAGGCCTCACGGAGTGATGCCCAGGGTCACAGACCTGTCGCAGCTGCTGTTTGTTAGTTCAAGTCCTGCTCTGAGGTGCTCTGTGTCAGCTCTGAGCCACAGGTGAGCTGGGGGTGCTCTGCAATGAGGGCTATGTGCACGGTTCCTGTGTGCCCAGCCCTGCCACAGTACCTGCAAGGGTAGCTCTGTATCCTGGGAGGGGCCTGACCACGAGAGCCCTGTGGGCTGGGGTGGGGGTGGGGTACCTGCCCAGGTGAGCTCCATATTCTGGGATTGGTCTGACCACGAGAGCCCCATGGGCTGCTGGGGACCTGGTAAAGGATGTCAGGACAGTCAGTGAAGCCACCGAGGATATACCTCCAGTTGCTCCTAATTCCTACACCCTGCTGGTCATTCTACCAACCACCAGGACATGGTATTCTGTATTAGTCTTCAATGATGCCTTCTTTTGTATTCCATTAGTCCCAGAGTCACAAGAAATTTTGGCTTGTGAGTGGCAGGACTCAACATACAACTAAAACAATACTTCCGGGCCGTCTGGCCCCAAGGGTGCAAAAATTCCCACACCATCTTTGGGGAAAGCTTAGCTAAAGACCTAAAAGTTCTACCTCTGGAAAAGGAAACCCTCCTTCAATGTGCAGACGACATTCTGATCGCCAGCCCTACTAAGGAGGCCTCTGAACTACCAAGCCAATAAAGGATAGAAGTTGTCCAAGAAAAAGCTCAAATATCACAGACTGCCGTGACCTGCCTGGGCTTCATTCTCACAGAAGGTTGGAGAAGTCCATCCCAGGAAAGGGAAGAAACCATTTTCAGCCTTACCCCTTTCTAAAACTAGAAGACAGCTTAGGGGTTCCTGGGGAGGCCAGGGTTTGCTGCTTCTGGATCCCTAACTACAGTCTACTAGCTGGGCCTCTATATGAAACACTGAAAGGAAAAATGATGATCCTTTTGAATAGAATCCACAAGTGGCCTTTCAAGAATGGAAAGAGCAGTCAATTCAGACCCTTGCCCTGGAACTCCCTAATTTAGCTAAACCCTTTGACCTTTACATTCCCGGTGAAAGGTGAATCGCCATTGGAGAATTAGTGCAAAACCTGGGACCACTTGAAATGGAACAATGCAAGAATGCCATCCAGGTAGGATAAACTATGGTCACCAAGGGGCTTGGCCCACTGCCACATCTGGCCAAGATACTGGCGGTATCTAAAAACCTGGAAATCAGCAGCCCAAAAGGCCACCTCCCTCCTAAGGGAAAAGGACCCCACGTGGTGATCCTAACCACCAACCATGCCCTGAAGTTGCAGGGTTCGCTCCGTGGGCACACCGACCTCGAGTGAGGAGGCCCTCCAACTCCAACATCCAGAGAGATAACCGGGGGCAACAGGGCACCATGACGACTCGTGTGAACATCACTTGACCTGGAGTTTCTCTCATAAAACAACAAGAGTGTGTCCCAAAAGAGTAGACTACTGCTTGCAGGACTTACTGCACCCAGAGGGGAGCTAATAATCTTGGCGGGGGAACCGTATATCACACTGTCACCACAGAAAAGCCTACAGACACCGTGATGATGGTGGCCAGTAAGACCGGCTGGACTCTTGTTTACTTCAAAAGGCTGTTGACTCAGTGGCCATCATGGTCCTTGATCACCACTGACCCTGGACTGTCTGGGAGTTGAGCGGGCAGGGCTCTGACACCTGGTGCTGTTTGTACGTTAATTCAGGGGCCTAATTGAAGAAAGCGCAGACTACTGGTCAGAGCATCTAGGCTGGCAGAAACGGTCAGCCTAAGGTGGCCGAACAAATGTGGGGCGGGGTGAAACCGGCCCCCACAGCGTCTCTGCACATCTCTTTCCTGGACCCTTAAAGGTCATTAGAATCTATAACACTTCCAATGCTGGTGCTCAGGTGGACGAGCAGGGAGGCAGGGGGCCTGGGGACAATCAACGTCACCTGGAGGCTGCTGGGGAGAAGCTCTGACCCTCGCCCCAGGGTATGAGGGCTCCCAACTCAGCACTCAGCAGTTACAGAAGAAGGGTCTGCACCCTCAGCACTCCAAGAATGAGGAACGGGACAAAAGGCAGAGGGGGGGGTTTGTCCCCAGCAAAGCCCATTAAAAATCCCTGGGAGATAAAAATAGAATCTGGGCAATAAAGTCAAGTCTAACCTTTTTTATCCTTTGTGCTTTGTCTAATTTCACGTGCTCCTAGGGTCCCGCATGCAGAGGTTCCACACCCGGCACTTCAGACCAGATTTCCTAGTGCAGAATGGCTGGGTCGACACCTCAGCTCCTGGGGCCCAGTGCAGACTCCGCGATATAGAGCCTGAGCTACAGCCAACCCGGCCCTCGAGAGCTCCGCCCCCTCCCTCCCACTGACTCTGACAGGATCTCTACACAGCAGCCCAGCCCACAGCCCACGGGGTAGTACATGCTCTCACCTCTCCATTCTCTGATCAAAATATAAAGTTTCCTTTGCTTGTGAACCAAACTCAGTCTCGATCTGTTGGCCCCAATGACACTGGGCAGGGGGACACTTGTTGGGGTCCACTCTGGAGGATCAGTAACAGAAATTGAGACTATTGTAACCTCAATGAACAGATGTGTGAGCCAAAGTGTAGTTAACATAGAACAGTGTATAAGGCTCGGGTAAAATAAGATGTTTCTAACACTTCCATTGGATATTTCCATCACTTTATTATAAGCAAGTTCAGTGAAAAGGTTTGTCTTATTTGTCAGCTCAATATTAGAGAAATGAAGTGATTTCCTTCCAAGGATGTACATCTAATAATCTTGGTTAAACCTTCAATCTTGTTTTAAATGCTTTTCCATTGAAAATGATACCTCTCTTTCAGCTCCCCCATTTCTGAGAAGTATAAAATCTTATAATTTATTATTACCAAAGGGGAAAGGTGGGAGGAGGGATAAATTAACAGTTTGGGATGAACACATACACACTGCTATGTATAAAATAGATCATCAACAAGGAACTACTGTATAGCACAGGGAACTACACTCAACATTTTGCAATAACCTATAAGGGGAAATAATCTGAAAAAGAATAGATATTTTTATTGACATCATCTATCAATGACAGTTAAAGTGTAACCTAAGGGAAGCTGGTGGTGAGTGCTTCTGACCCTGAAGACTTCAATCATCTAAAGTTTGGACTCTGCCTACTTCCCAAGGCCCTTAATGAACATATGTGTAGCCGTAGCTTAAAAAATTCCCCAGTTTGGGTTTCGGGGAGACACTGATTTTGAAAAAGCCCTGGTGTTCTCCTTACATGAATGGGACTCTTCCTACTGCTAAAACATGTCTGTCACACCCAGAGGATGGTATACCGTCTGATCGGGAAGAGTTTGGAAAAGGCATCTCATCTCCTCATCTCCTGGTGCTCGGGTTCACCCCTCCAGCGTCTTTACTAACAGTCTCCCCACTTGGAGATGTCAGCACTGTCAACATCCTGTTGCGTACAGTTTGGAATTTGTCCAGAGGATGAAGCGGAAGGATGAGGAACAATGAGAGACAAGTCCTACGTGTTCAGACAGGCACATGTCACTCTAATTTCCAATCAGGAAGACGAATTGACCAAAGGCTAGGGTTGCCCATGGAAACAGTATAGGGCTTGAGGAAATCCCGCTGCTTTGTGGCCAGTTCCCATAAACACAAGTTGAACAATAGAACTCAGGGGCAGTAAAATTCACAAAACTGCAGAGTTGAAAATATCCATCACTGAAAAATGTCTTGAGGAAAGTCAGAGAAAAGGACTTGTAAGCAAGGGAGAATGGCAGGAAAGGGATTTGAGGAGGTAGAAAGGACTCGCCATTAAGCACAAGAAAAGGAGCTGAACATTGCCAACACTGCAGTTGGCCAAAAAGGGTGTATGCGTTTTTTTGTGTATATATTCAAGAAAAGAGCGTACACCTTTTTAGCCACCCAAACAGGTGGGCACTGGAAGTCAATACTACAAAAGACATCACTTTGCATCAGTCAGAAGAGCCATCCTCATAAAGCGTAAACAACAGAAATGCAGGACAGGGCAAGGAGAAGAGGGAGCCCTGTGAGACTTATAGTGGAAATGTATATTGCCAACGGCCATTCTGGAGAAGTGTATTGTGTTTACTAAAGCATCTAAACAATGAGCTACAGAGCATAGGGCACTTGCACTCATGGGCGTATATCTTGGGAAAAACAAAAATCGAGAGGACACAGGCACCCCAATGTTTACCCCCTCTCTGTTTAAAAGATCCTCGACTAGGATATAACTTAAATGTCTCTGGAGGGAAAAAATGGATAGAGATGTGGTACTTAGGTAGAGTGGAATATTATTCAGCCTGGAAATCAATGAAATATGGCCAGCTGTAACAACTCCGGAGGAGTTACGTATGATCATTCTAAGTGACAGAATTCAAAAAGAAAAAGACACATATCATAAGATATCACTTAAAGGTGGAATCCAAAATGGCTACACATGAAATAAATTACAAAACAAAACCATAGTCAAATATGTAGAAAACACGCATAAGGCTGCTAAACGGGAAAGGTGGGGAGGGGTGAGGCATCATCCAGGAGGTTGAAATTAGCAAAGATACCATTCCAAATACCAAACTGATCATCAACAAGGCCTACACGGTAGCTAAAAGAACTGCACTCAGCACACTCAAGTCACCGGAAAAGAATATATACGACTGGTAAGAATCTGAAAAAGAATTTATTGATGTCTCTCTGTACGTGAATCAAGTGGATGTACAGCAGCAAGAAACAGAGCTTTGAAAATCAGCTGTAACCAATATAGTAATAAATTGAAAAAAATAAACGACAGAGAGACAGAGAAAACCTCTTACAACTTTTCCTCAGGGACGGTGATGCAACATGGATTGAACACATCTAGACCCACAGCAGGATGAGACATAAGGCTGGAAACTGTTTGCGCTAAGAGAAATGTGAGGTTGGGTGAGGAAATGCACACCCTTTAAAGTAATACTACCTGGTACCCATTCAATGGGTCCCAAATCTGCAGGTTCAAGGGATCTTCCTACAGCTAAAACATGCATGGAAAACCCAGAGGACTGTACACCATGTGATGCACCTCATTTATCCTCTCCTGGTGCTCCTGTTCACCATTCCAGCCACGTTACTTAGAAGCTCCCCACTTGGAGAATCAGCACATTTAAACTTCTGTTTCACACATTTTGCAAATTGTGAGGAGGATGAACGGGAAGAGGGGGAACCAATGAGAGAAGAGTTGTAGGGGTTTGGACGGGCACATATCACTCTAATTTCCCATTAAGAATAAGAATTAAAAAAAGGCTCAGCCTGCCTCGCCGGAGCCAAAATAGGGCCTGAAGCAATCCTGCGGGTTTGAGGCCAGCTCACAAAAGAGCAACTTAAAACATGGAGCTCAGGGTCACTGCAATTCACAAACCTGCAGAGTTATAAATGAAAACTAACGTCCAAAAATATGTTGAGGTAAGGCAAAGAAGAGGATCTGAATGCAAGACAGAATTGCAAGAAACAGATTTCAAGAGATAGATTGGACTCGTCTTTAACGCACATGAAAAGCGGCAGAATTTCGACAATGATGCAGTTGGCCCAAAAGGGCGTATGCGATTTTTCCTGATTATATCCAGGAAAAAACGCATACGCACTTTATGGGCAACGAAGCAAGCAAGCAAGGCAAATGTGCACAACAAAGAAGTCTCATTTCCCACCGGTCAAAAGGGCCATCCTAAAAAGTTGTAAAAACCAGAAATGCAGGACAGGCCATGGAGAACAGGGAACCTTTATACGCTGATGGGCAGTGTGTGAACTGCCGAGAGCCACTCTGGAGAAGTGTATGGTGGTTCCTAAATCATCTAAAAACAGAGCTACAGAGCATAGGACACTTCCAATCATGGGAGTATATCTAGGGAAGTCTAAAAATCAACAAGACACAAGCACACCACAGTTTAGGGCTACTCTGTTTACAAGAACCTCAACTTCAGTACACCTTAAATATCCCAGGAAAGAGAACAATGGATAAAGAAGATGTGGTACTTATGTACAATGGAATATCTCTTCACCATGAAATCAATGTAATAAGGCTAGTAGAAGGATAAAGAGTGGATTTAGGTCCGATAATACTACTTGAAATAAGTCAAACAGAAAAAGAAACATATCATAAGATATCACTTATAGAGGGAGGGTAAATATGGCTGCACAAGAAATGAATTACAGAACAGAACAGTGTCTCACATTTAGAAAACACACTTATGTCAGCTTAAGGGGAAAGGAGAGGTGGGGTGATGCATAAAACCAGAGTTTGAAATTAGCACAGATACCGTTCAAGAAACCAAATAGGTATTAGACAAGATCTACACCTTGCTCAATGAACTGGCCTCAACACACCCTATACACCGCAGAGAAATATATCTGAGTAATAAGAATCTTAAAACCCATGTATTGATCTATCTCCATAAGGGAATCAAGTGTGTGCAGAGCGGCACAAACACAGCAGTGAAAATGAGCTAAACCCCATTATAGAAATAAATGTTAAAAACAAAACGCAGAAACAATGAAAGAGAGAAAAATTCTTACAAAATTCGCTCAGGGGCTGTGATGCAACCTGGATTGACCACATATAAACCCACAGCTGGATAAGACATAAGGCTGGACACTTGGGGCTGAGAGGATTGGTGAGCTTCGGTGAGCAACTGCCGAAAGTTTAATGCAATACTTCATGCTACTCATTCCAAGGGTCCCAACACTCCAGGTTGAAGGGAATCTTCCTACAGCTAAACCATGCTTGGGAAACCCAGCGACTGATCGGGAAAGGTTTCTAAAACGCACCACATTTTTCCTCTCCTGGGGCTCCGGATCGACATTCCAGCCGCTTTACTAACAACATCCCCACATGGAGAGTCAATGCCTTTAAGTTCTGGTATCGCACAGTCTTCAGTTAGTGCGGAGGATGAATGGGAATAGGGGGAACCAGTGAGAAACTAGCTGTAGCGGTTTCAATGGGCACATGTCACTCTAATTTCACATCAGTAAGAAGAATGAACCAAAGGCACAGCAAGGTGCCCCAGAAGAAGAATAGGGCTTCAAGGAATCCTGTGGTTATGGGGCAAGATCACAAAACTAAGAGCTGAAAAATGGAGCTAAGGGCCACTGCAATTCAAAAACCTGACTTGCCCAAAAAGGGCGTATGTGTTTTTTCCTGAATATATTCAGGAAAAAACGCATACGCCCTTTTTGGCCAACCAAGCAAGCTTGCAAAGGAAATCTGCACTACAATGAAGTCTCAATTCCCCCTGGTCAAAAGGGCCATCTGAAAAAAGTGTAAAATCCATAAAGGCATGACAGGCCATGGAGAACTGGCAGCCATCTTATGCTGAAGGGCAGGATGTAAATTGCCAACAGCCACTCAGGAGAAGTGTATGGTGTTTCCTGAAACATCTAAAAAACAAAGCAACAGAGCCTAGGGCACTTCCACTTATGGTACTATAGTTTAGGGCAATTAAAATCAAAAAGACACAGCCACCCCAAAGTTTGGGATGGCTCTGTTTACAAGAACCTCATATACGGTACAAGTTCAATATCGCAGAAAGTGAAAAATGGATAAAGAAGTTGTGGTACTTACGTACAATGCAATATCACTCAGCAATGAAATCTATGTCATCAGGCCCGTAGCAGCATAATGAGTGGACTAAGTACGATGAATCTAACTGAAATAAGTCACACAGAAAAAGAAACATCATAAGGTATCACTAATACACGGAATGTAAACTTGGCTACATAGGAACTGAATTACAAAACAGAACAGGGTCTCAAATTTAGAAACCCAACTTATGCTTGCTTAAGGGGAAAGGTGAGTTGGGGTGCTGCATAAAACCAGAGATTGAAATGAGCACAGATAAAGTTCCTTAAGCCAAATATGGAATAGACAACAGCTACTCCTTGCTCAACGAAACGGACTCATCACCCCATATTAAACGCCTAAGAATGTACCTGACTAGTAAGTAGCTTAAAACCTAGGGAATGCTATGTCTCCGAAAGAGAATCAAGCGTGTGTACAGGGGCATAAACACAGCAGTGATAGGATTGGAGAGGTTCGATGAGCAAATGAAGACCCTTTGAAGTCATATTGCATGGTACCCATTCCAAGGGTCTCAACTCTCCAGGTTTAAGGGATTCTTCCTTCAGCTAAAACATGCATGTGGAACCCAGAGTATGATCAACCGTGTGATCGGGAGACGTGTTCAAATATGTCTCAGTTTTCATCCTCTGGTACTCGGGTGCAACATTCCAGACGCTTTACTAACACTCTCCCGACTTGGAGAGTCAGTGCCTTTAACCTCCTGTTTGGCCCAGTTTGCAATTTCTGCAGAAGATGAACAGGAATAAGGAGGACCAATGAGAGACTAGCTGGAGGTGTCTGGACGGGCAAATTTAACTCTCATTTCCCACCAGGAAGAGGAATTAACCAAAGGCTCAGCGTGCCGTGCCGGAACCAGATTAGGGCCTGAAGCCATCCTGCGGTGTTGCGACCAGCTCACGAGAAAGCGAGTTGAAGAAAGGAGCTCAGGGGCACAGAAATTCACAAACGTGCAGAGTTATAAATGACAGCTATCGTCCAAAAATATAGTGAAGTAAGGCTGCCAAGAGGACTTGAAAGCGGGGCAGAATTGCAGGAAACCAATTTCAGGAGGTAGACTGGAATTGCATTTAAAGCATAGGAAAAGAGGCAGAACGTCCACAATGATGCACTTGGCCAAAAAGGGCGTATGCGTTTTTTCCTGAATATATTCAGGAAAAAACGCATACGTCCTTTTTGGCCAACCAAGCAAGCTTGCAAAGGAAATCTGCACTACAATGAAGTCTCACTTCCCCCCGGTCAAAAGGGCCATCTGAAAAAAGTGTAAAATCCAGAAAGGCAGGACAGGCCATGGAGAACTGGGAGCCTTGTTATGCTGATGGGCGGGACGTAAATTGCCAACAGCCACTCCAGAGAAGTGTTTGGTGTTTCCTGAAACATCTAAAAAACAAAGCAACAGAGCCTAGGGCACTTCCACTTATGGTACTATAGTTTAGGGCAATTAAAATCAAAAAGACACAGCCACCCCAAAGTTTGGGATGGCTCTGTTTACAAGAACCTCATATACGGTACAAGTTCAATATCGCAGAAAGTGAAAAATGGATAAAGAAGTTGTGGTACTTACGTACAATGCAATATCACTCAGCAATGAAATCTATGTCATCAGGCCCGTAGCAGCATAATGAGTGGATTCAGGTACGATGATTCTAACTGAAATAAGTCACACAGAAAAAGAAACATCATAAGGTATCACTAATACACGGAATGTAAACTTGGCTACACAGGAACTGAATTCCAAAACAGAACAGGGTCTCAAATTTAGAAAACCAACTTATGCTTGCTTAAGGGGAAAGGTGAGTTGGGGTGCTGCATAAAACCAGAGATTGAAATGAGCACAGATAAAGTTCCTTAAGCCAAATATGGAATAGACAAGAGCTACTCCTTGCTCAACGAAATGGACTCAACACCCCATATTCAACGCCTAGGAATATACCTGACTAGTAAGAATCATAAAACCTATGGATTTATATATCTCTGTAAGGGAATCAAGAGTGTGTACAGCGGCATTAAAGCAGTGAAAATCAGGTAAATCCCATAATAAAAATAAATTTCTTAAACAAAACACAATGACAGTGAAATAGAGAGAAATACTTAAGTAATTCATTCAAGGCTTCTGATGCAACCTGCATTTACCACATCTACACCCAGAGCTGGGTGACACATAAGGCTGGACACTTGGGGCTCATAAGATTGGTGAGGTTCGGTGAGCAAATGAAGACCTTTGAAGTCATATTGCATGGTACCCATTCCATGGGTCTCAACTCTCCAGGTTTAAGGGATACTTCCTTCAGCTAAAACATGCATGTGGAACCCAGAGTATGATCCACCATGTGATCGAGAAACATGTTCAAATGTGTCTCACTTTTCGTTCCCTGGTACTCGGGTGCAACATGCCAGACGCTTTACTAACACTCTCCCGACTTGGAGAGTCAGTGCCTTTAACCTCCTGTTTGGCCCAGTTTGCAATTTCTGCGGAAGATGAACAGGAATAGGGAGAACCAATGACAGACTAGCTGGAGGTGTCTGGACGGGCAAATTTAACTCTCATTTCCCACCAGGAAGAGGAATTAACCAAAGGCTCAGCGTGCCGTGCCGGAACCAGATTAGGGCCTGAAGCAACCATGCGGCGTTGCGGCCAGCTCACGAGAAAGCGAGTTGAAGAAAGGAGCTCAGGGGCACTGTAATTCACAAACCTGCCGAGTTATAAATGACAGATATCGTCCAAAAATATACTGAAGTAAGGCTGCCAAGAGGACTTGAAAGCGGGGCAGAATTGCAGGAAACCGATTTCAGGAGGTAGACTGGAATTGCATTTAAAGCATAGGAAAAGAGGCAGAACATCCACAATGATGCACTTGGCCAAAAAGGGCGTATGCGTTTTTTCCTGAATATATTCAGGAAAAAACGCATACGCCCTTTTTGGCCAACCAAGCAAGCTTGCAAGGAAATCTGCACTACAATGAAGTCTCACTTCCCCCCGGTCAAAAGGGCCATCTGAAAAAAGTGTAAAAACCAGAAAGGCAGGACAGGCCATGGAGAATTGGGAGCCTTGTTATGCTGATGGGCGGGATGTAAATTGCCAACAGCCACTCGGGAGAAGTGTATGGTGTTTCCTGAAACATCTAAAAATCAAAGCATCAGAGCCTAGGGCACTTCCACATATGGTCCTATAGCTTAGGGAAATTAAAAGCAAAAAGACACAGCCACCCCAAAGGTTGGGACGGCTCTGTTTACAAGAACCTGGTTTACGGTACAAGTTCAATATCGCAGAAAGTGAAAAATGGATAAAGAAGTTGTGGTACTTACGTACAATGCAGTATCACTCAGCAATGAAATCTACGTCATCAGGCCCGTAGCAGCATAATGAGTGGATTCAGGTACGATGATTCTAACTGAAATAAGTCACACAGAAAAATAAATATCATAAGGTATCACTAATACACGGAATGTAAACTTGGCTACATAGGAACTGAATTACAAAACAGAACAGGGTCTCAAATTTAGAAACCCAACTTATGCTTGCTTAAGGGGAAAGGTGAGTTGGGGTGCTGCATAAAACCAGAGATTGAAATGGGCACAGATAAAGTTCCTTAAGCCAAATATGGAATAGACAAGAGCTACTCCTTGCTAAATGAAATGGACTCAACACCACATATTAAATGCCTAAGAGTGTACCTGACTAGGAAGTATCTTAAAACCTATGGATTGCTATGTCTCCAAAAGAGAATCAAGCGTGTGTACAGGGGCATAAACGCAGCAGTGATAGGACTGGAGAGGTTCGGTGAGCAAATGAAAACCCTTTGAGGTCATATTGCATGGTACCCATTCCACGGGTCTCAACTCTCCAGGTTTAAGGTATTCTTCCTTCAGCTAAAACATGCATGTGGAACCCAGAGTATGATCAACCATGTGAGAGGGAGACGTGTTCAAATATGTGTCAGTTTTCGTCCCCTGGTACTCGGGTGCAACATTCCAGATGCTTTACTAACACTCTCCCGACTTGGAGAGTCAGTGCCTTTAACCTCCTGTTTGGCCCAGTTTGCAATTTCTGCGGAAGATGAACAGGAATAGGGAGAACCAATGACAGACTAGCTGGAGGTGTCTGGACGGGCAAATTTAACTCTCATTTCCCACCAGGAAGAGGAATTAACCAAAGGCTCAACGTGCCGTGCTGGAACCAGATTAGGGCCTGAAGCCATCCTGCGGTGTTGCGGCCAGCTCACGAGAAAGCGAGTTGAAGAAAGGAGCTCAGGGGCACTGTAATTCACAAACCTGCAGAGTTATAAATGACAGCTATCGTCCAAAAATATACTGAAGTAAGGCTGCCAAGAGGACTTGAAAGCGGGGCAGAATTGCAGGAAACCGATTTCAGGAGGTAGACTGGAATTGCATTTAAAGCATAGGAAAAGAGGCAGAACATCCACAATGATGCACTTGGCCAAAAAGGGCGTATGCGTTTTTTCCTGAATATATTCAGGAAAAAACGCATACGCCCTTTTTGGCCAACCAAGCAAGCTTGCAAGGAAATCTGCACTACAATGAAGTCTCACTTCCCCCCGGTCAAAAGGGCCATCTGAAAAAAGTGTAAAAACCAGAAAGGCAGGACAGGCCATGGAAAATTGGGAGCCTTGTTATGCTGATGGGCGGGATGTAAATTGCCAACAGCCACTCGGGAGAAGTGTATGGTGTTTCCTGAAACATCTAAAAATCAAAGCATCAGAGCCTAGGGCACTTCCACATATGGTCCTATAGCTTAGGGAAATTAAAAGCAAAAAGACACAGCCACCCCAAAGGTTGGGACGGCTCTGTTTACAAGAACCTAGTTTACGGTACAAGTTCAATATCGCAGAAAGTGAAAAATGGATAAAGAAGTTGTGGTACTTACGTACAATGCAATATCACTCAGCAATGAAATCTATGTCATCAGGCCCATAGCAGCATAATGAGTGGATTCAGGTATGATGATTCTAACTGAAATAAGTCACACTGAAAAAGAAACATCATAAGATATCACTAATACACGGAATGTAAACTTGGCTACACAGGAACTGAATTACAAAACAGAACAGGGTCTCAAATTTAGAAACCCAACATATGCTTGCTTAAGGGGAAAGGTGAGTTGGGGTGCTGCATAAAATCAGAGATTGAAATGAGCACAGATAAAGTTCCTTAAGCCAAATATGGAATAGACAAGAGCTACTCCTTGCTCAACGAAATGGACTCAACACACCATAATAAATGCCTAAGAGTGTACCTGACTAGGAAGTATCTTAAAACCTATGGATTGCTATGTCTCCGAAAGAGAATCAAGCGTGTGTACAGGGGCATAAACGCAGCAGTGATAGGACTGGAGAGGTTCGGTGAGCAAATGAAGACCCTTTGAAGTCATATTGCATGGTACCCATTCCACGGGTCTCAACTCTCCAGGTTTAAGGTATTCTTCCTTCAGCTAAAACATGCATGTGGAAACCAGAGTATGATCAACCGTGTGATCGGGAGACGTGTTCCAATATGTGTCAGTTTTCGTCCCCTGGTACTCGGGTGCAACATTCCAGACGCTTTACTAACACTCTCCCGACTTGGAGAGTCAGTGCCTTTAACCTCCTGTTTGGCCCAGTTTGCAATTTCTGCGGAAGATGAACAGGAATAGGGAGAACCAATGAGAGACTAGCTGGAGGTGTCTGGACGGGCAAATTTAACTCTTATTTCCCACCAGGAAGAGGAATTAACCAAAGGCTCAGCGTGCCGTGCCGGAACCAGATTAGGGCCTGAAGCAACCCTGCGGCGTTGCGGCCAGCTCACGAGAAAGCGAGTTGAAGAAAGGAGCTCAGGGGCACTGTAATTCACAAACCTGCAGAGTTATAAATGATAGCTATCGTCCAAAAATATACTGAAGTAAGGCTGCCAAGAGGACTTGAAAGCGGGGCAGAATTGCAGGAAACCGATTTCAGGAGGTAGACTGGAATTGCATTTAAAGCATAGGAAAAGAGGCAGAACGTCCACAATGATGCACTTGGCCAAAAAGGGCGTATGCGTTTTTTCCTGAATATATTCAGGAAAAAACGCATACGCCCTTTTTGGCCAACCAAGCAAGCTTGCAAAGGAAATCTGCACTACAATGAAGTCTCACTTCCCCCCGGTCAAAAGGGCCATCTGAAAAAAGTGTAAAATCCAGAAAGGCAGGACAGGCCATGGAGAACTGGGAGCCTTGTTATGCTGATGGGCGGGATGTAAATTGCCAACAGCCACTCGGGAGAAGTGTATGGTGTTTCCTGAAACATCTAAAAAACAAAGCAACAGAGCGTAGGGCACTTCCACTTATGGTCCTATAGCTTAGGGAAATTAAAATCAAAAAGACACAGCCACCCCAAAGGTTGGGACGGTTCTTTTTACTGGAATCTCTTCTACGGCACAAGTTAAATATCCCAGAGAGCAAATAATGGATAAAGAAGTTGCGGTACTTATGTACAACAGAATACCACTCAGCAATGAAATCTATGTCACCAGGCCCGTACCAGCATAATGAGTGGATTGAGGCACGATGATTCTAAGTGAAATAAGTCACACAGAAAAAGAAACATCATAAGGTATCACTAATACACGGAATGTGAACTTGGCTACACATGAACTGAATTACAAAACAGAACAGGGTCTCAAGTTTAGAAAACTAACTTATGCTTGCTTAAGGGGGAAGGTGAGTTGGGGTGCTGCATTAAACCAGAGTTTGAAATTAGCACAGATACCGTTCCATAAGCCAAATATGGAATAGACAAGCCCTACCCCTTGCTCCACGAAATGGATTCAACAATGAGGTATCACCTCACACCTGGTAGAATAGGCATCATAGAAAATCTACAAGCAAAAAATGCTGGAAAGGGTGTGGAGAAAAGGAACCCTCTTCCACTATTGTTGGGAATATAAATTGATACAGTCACTATGGAGAACAATATGGAATTTCTTAAGAAACTAACAATAGAATTACCATATGATACAGCAATCCCAGTACTGGACATATACCCAGACAAAACCATAAATCAAAAAGAGACATTCACCGCAATGTTCATTGCATCACTATTTACAATATCGAGGTAATGGAAGCAACCTAAATGCCCACAGACAGACGAATGCATAAAGCCGTGGTACATATATAAAATGGAATATTACTAAGCCATGAAAAGGAATGAAATTGGGTCATTTGTAGAGACGTCGATGCATCTAGAGACTGTCATACAGAGTGAAGTAAGTCAGAAAGAGAAAAACAAATCTTGTATATTCATGCATATATGTGGAACCTAGAAAACCTGTACAGATTAACCATTTTGCAAGGCATAAATAGAGCAACAGATGTAGACAACAAACGTATGGACAACAAGGGGGGAAAGCTGTTGGGGGGGGGTGGTGGGAGGAGTTGAGAGACTGGGATTGGCATGTATACATTTATATGTATAAAATAGATAACCAATAAGAACCTGCTGTATAAAAATATAAAATAAAATTCAAAATTAAAAAGAAATAAAATTTAAAAAATAGAAAAAACAATTATTCCCTTCACATACATGTATTTATATGAATAAATTATTTCCATGCTTATATCTGTAAATACAAAAAAGAGGAATAAAATCTACCTTGAACCCAAAACGAAAAAGAGAAAAAAAACACAGAACCCACCAGTTCCACAGAGGAAAACCGTATCAGGGCACTTGCTCCAGTTGTAAACAATTCTGAAGTTGGTCAGTGGTGGGGAATCGTCTCCCATTCAGCCAGCAGCCCCCACGCAACAAGCGTCCTCATTGCAAAGCTGGGGCACCGTGCCGAGGCATCTGTGAGTAAACGTGAGCTGAGCCCCAGGCCAGTTGCTGCTGAACTATTCCCACCCATCCCAGGTAAAACACCTGAATATATACAAGGACTTGAAAGCCTAGAGGGAGGGCCATAGAGCCACACGAGTGACAGCATGCCGGCCGACTTGGTGCCTGCAGGCCAGCCAGGATGGTCCTGGCCCTGGGTGCTCTTCTGGAAGATTTCCATTTCCCTGCCTGAGATACCCGTCCTGTCCCTGCCCCCACTGCTTTTTTCCTTCCTCACCTCTGCCCAGGGAGAAATTCCAGCAGCAGGTATGGGTGACACATCTTCTTCTTTAGCAGGTGGCAGCCTGGCAACTGCTGCAGAAAGTCCAGCAGAGCCCCACTCACACTGGGCCACCCACAAAGCTGTGGCCTCTCACTCCCTCCCACCAGCCCAGCCCCGAGACTGCTGACAGGGCAGAGAAAATGGCGTCAGGCACGGCTGCAGGGGCTCTTGCTGCCTGGAGTGGTATTTATAGTGATCTCAACCCAGGCACACCTGGGGAGGGCTGGCCGGCACGGTAAGGCTGCCCAGGTCAGCCAATCATCACCCCTCAGGGGCTCACAGTTGCAGAAAATGGAACTTGCTGAACCGGCCAGGTCCAAGGAACAGGTGTGGGCTCCTGAGAGTCAGGATAGACAAGGGGCTGCAGCTTTGGCTTGTTTTCTAATCATTTTATCTGGCCCATGAGTGGGAGACAACTTCAAGAAAACCCTCTCCTAATGAGAGGAACCCAGGAGTCAGGGAGAGGAGGGGTGGGTGGTGGTTGGAGACAGAGGCCTGGTGCCCCGGGTGCAGTGGAAGTCTCTGGAAGACCAGGTGGAGGGAGGCCTCACGGAGTGATGCCCAGGGTCACAGACCTGTCGCAGCTGCTGTTTGTTAGTTCAAGTCCTGCTCTGAGGTGCTCTGTGTCAGCTCTGAGCCACAGGTGAGCTGGGGGCGCTCTGCAATGAGGGCTATGTGCACGGTTCCTGTGTGCCCAGCCCTGCCACAGTACCTGCAAGGGTAGCTCTGTATCCTGGGAGGGGCCTGACCACGAGAGCCCTGTGGGCTGGGGTGGGGGTGGGGTACCTGCCCAGGTGAGCTCCATATTCTGGGATTGGTCTGACCACGAGAGCCCCATGGGCTGCTGGGGACCTGGTAAAGGATGTCAGGACAGTCAGTGAAGCCACCGAGGATATACCTCCAGTTGCTCCTAATTCCTACACCCTGCTGGTCATTCTACCAACCACCAGGACATGGTATTCTGTATTAGTCTTCAATGATGCCTTCTTTTGTATTCCATTAGTCCCAGAGTCACAAGAAATTTTGGCTTGTGAGTGGCAGGACTCAACATACAACTAAAACAATACTTCCGGGCCGTCTGGCCCCAAGGGTGCAAAAATTCCCACACCATCTTTGGGGAAAGCTTAGCTAAAGACCTAAAAGTTCTACCTCTGGAAAAGGAAACCCTCCTTCAATATGCAGACGACATTCTGATCGCCAGCCCTACTAAGGAGGCCTCTGAACTACCAAGCCAATAAAGGATAGAAGTTGTCCAAGAAAAAGCTCAAATATCACAGACTGCCGTGACCTGCCTGGGCTTCATTCTCACAGAAGGTTGGAGAAGTCCATCCCAGGAAAGGGAAGAAACCATTTTCAGCCTTACCCCTTTCTAAAACTAGAAGACAGCTTAGGGGTTCCTGGGGAGGCCAGGGTTTGCTGCTTCTGGATCCCTAACTACAGTCTACTAGCTGGGCCTCTATATGAAACACTGAAAGGAAAAGATGATGATCCTTTTGAATAGAATCCACAAGTGGCCTTTCAAGAATGGAAAGAGCAGTCAATTCAGACCCTTGCCCTGGAACTCCCTAATTTAGCTAAACCCTTTGACCTTTACATTCCCGGTGAAAGGTGAATCGCCATTGGAGAATTAGTGCAAAACCTGGGACCACTTGAAATGGAACAATGCAAGAATGCCATCCAGGTAGGATAAACTATGGTCACCAAGGGGCTTGGCCCACTGCCACATCTGGCCAAGATACTGGCGGTATCTAAAAACCTGGAAATCAGCAGCCCAAAAGGCCACCTCCCTCCTAAGGGAAAAGGACCCCACGTGGTGATCCTAACCACCAACCATGCCCTGAAGTTGCAGGGTTCGCTCCGTGGGCACACCGACCTCGAGTGAGGAGGCCCTCCAACTCCAACATCCAGAGAGATAACCGGGGGCAACAGGGCACCATGACGACTCGTGTGAACATCACTTGACCTGGAGTTTCTCTCATAAAACAACAAGAGTGTGTCCCAAAAGAGTAGACTACTGCTTGCAGGACTTACTGCACCCAGAAGGAAGCTAATAATCTTGGCGGGGGAACCGTATATCACACTGTCACCATAGAAAAGCCTACAGACACCGTGATGATGGTGGCCAGTAAGACCGGCTGGACTCTTGTTTACTTCAAAAGGCTGTTGACTCAGTGGCCATCATGGTCCTTGATCACCACTGACCCTGGACTGTCTGGGAGTTGAGCGGGCAGGGCTCTGACACCTGGTGCTGTTTGTACGTTAATTCAGGGGCCTAATTGAAGAAAGCGCAGACTACTGGTCAGAGCATCTAGGCTGGCAGAAACGGTCGGCCTAAGGTGGCCGAACAAATGTGGGGTGGGGTGAAACCGGCCCCCACAGCGTCTCTGCACATCTCTTTCCTGGACCCTTAAAGGTCATTAGAATCTATAACACTTCCAATGCTGGTGCTCAGGTGGACGAGCAGGGAGGCAGGGGGCCTGGGGACAATCAACGTCACCTGGAGGCTGCTGGGGAGAAGCTCTGACCCTCGCCCCAGGGTATGAGGGCTCCCAACTCAGCACTCAGCAGTTACAGAAGAAGGGTCTGCACCCTCAGCACTCCAAGAATGAGGAACGGGACAAAAGGCAGAGGGGGGGGTTTGTCCCCAGCAAAGCCCATTAAAAATCCCTGGGAGATAAAAATAGAATCTGGGCAATAAAGTCAAGTCTAACCTTTTTTATCCTTTGTGCTTTGTCTAATTTCACGTGCTCCTAGGGTCCCGCATGCAGAGGTTCCACACCCGGCACTTCAGACCAGATTTCCTAGTGCAGAATGGCTGGGTCGACACCTCAGCTCCTGGGGCCCAGTGCAGACTCCGCGATATAGAGCCTGAGCTACAGCCAACCCGGCCCTCGAGAGCTCCGCCCCCTCCCTCCCACTGACTCTGACAGGATCTCTACACAGCAGCCCAGCCCACAGCCCACGGGGTAGTACATGCTCTCACCTCTCCATTCTCTGATCAAAATATAAAGTTTCCTTTGCTTGTGAACCAAACTCAGTCTCGATCTGTTGGCCCCAATGACACTGGGCAGGGGGACACTTGTTGGGGTCCACTCTGGAGGATCAGTAACAGAAATTGAGACTATTGTAACCTCAATGAACAGATGTGTGAGCCAAAGTGTAGTTAACATAGAACAGTGTATAAGGCTCGGGTAAAATAAGATGTTTCTAACACTTCCATTGGATATTTCCATCACTTTATTATAAGCAAGTTCAGTGAAAAGGTTTGTCTTATTTGTCAGCTCAATATTAGAGAAATTAAGTGATTTCTTTCCAAGGATGTACATCTAATAATCTTGGTTAAACCTTCAATCTTGTTTTAAATGCTTTTCCATTGAAAATGATACCTCTCTTTCAGCTCCCCCATTTCTGAGAAGTATAAAATCTTATAATTTATTATTACCAAAGGGGAAAGGTGGGAGGAGGGATAAATTAACAGTTTGGGATTAACACATACACACTGCTATGTATAAAATAGATCATCAACAAGGAACTACTGTATAGCACAGGGAACTACACTCAACATTTTGCAATAACCTATAAGGGGAAATAATCTGAAAAAGAATAGATATTTTTATTGACATCATCTATCAATGACAGTTAAAGTGTAACCTAAGGGAAGCTGGTGGTGAGTGCTTCTGACCCTGAAGACTTCAATCATCTAAAGTTTGGACTCTGCCTACTTCCCAAGGCCCTTAATGAACATATGTGTAGCCGTAGCTTAAAAAATTCCCCAGTTTGGGTTTCGGGGAGACACTGATTTTGAAAAAGCCCTGGTGTTCTCCTTACATGAATGGGACTCTTCCTACTGCTAAAACATGTCTGTCACACCCAGAGGATGGTATACCGTCTGATCGGGAAGAGTTTGGAAAAGGCATCTCATCTCCTCATCTCCTGGTGCTCGGGTTCACCCCTCCAGCGTCTTTACTAACAGTCTCCCCACTTGGAGATGTCAGCACTGTCAACATCCTGTTGCGTACAGTTTGGAATTTGTCCAGAGGATGAAGCGGAAGGATGAGGAACAATGAGAGACAAGTCCTACGTGTTCAGACAGGCACATGTCACTCTAATTTCCAATCAGGAAGACGAATTGACCAAAGGCTAGGGTTGCCCATGGAAACAGTATAGGGCTTGAGGAAATCCCGCTGCTTTGTGGCCAGTTCCCATAAACACAAGTTGAACAATAGAACTCAGGGGCAGTAAAATTCACAAAACTGCAGAGTTGAAAATATCCATCACTGAAAAATGTCTTGAGGAAAGTCAGAGAAAAGGACTTGTAAGCAAGGGAGAATGGCAGGAAAGGGATTTGAGGAGGTAGAAAGGACTCGCCATTAAGCACAAGAAAAGGAGCTGAACATTGCCAACACTGCAGTTGGCCAAAAAGGGTGTATGCGTTTTTTTGTGTATATATTCAAGAAAAGAGCGTACACCTTTTTAGCCACCCAAACAGGTGGGCACTGGAAGTCAATACTACAAAAGACATCACTTTGCATCAGTCAGAAGAGCCATCCTCATAAAGCGTAAACAACAGAAATGCAGGACAGGGCAAGGAGAAGAGGGAGCCCTGTGAGACTTATAGTGGAAATGTATATTGCCAACGGCCATTCTGGAGAAGTGTATTGTGTTTACTAAAGCATCTAAACAATGAGCTACAGAGCATAGGGCACTTGCACTCATGGGCGTATATCTTGGGAAAAACAAAAATCGAGAGGACACAGGCACCCCAATGTTTACCCCCTCTCTGTTTAAAAGATCCTCGACTAGGATATAACTTAAATGTCTCTGGAGGGAAAAAATGGATAGAGATGTGGTACTTAGGTAGAGTGGAATATTATTCAGCCTGGAAATCAATGAAATATGGCCAGCTGTAACAACTCCGGAGGAGTTACGTATGATCATTCTAAGTGACAGAATTCAAAAAGAAAAAGACACATATCATAAGATATCACTTAAAGGTGGAATCCAAAATGGCTACACATGAAATAAATTACAAAACAAAACCATAGTCAAATATGTAGAAAACACGCATAAGGCTGCTAAACGGGAAAGGTGGGGAGGGGTGAGGCATCATCCAGGAGGTTGAAATTAGCAAAGATACCATTCCAAATACCAAACTGATCATCAACAAGGCCTACACGGTAGCTAAAAGAACTGCACTCAGCACACTCAAGTCACCGGAAAAGAATATATACGACTGGTAAGAATCTGAAAAAGAATTTATTGATGTCTCTCTGTACGTGAATCAAGTGGATGTACAGCAGCAAGAAACAGAGCTTTGAAAATCAGCTGTAACCAATATAGTAATAAATTGAAAAAAATAAACGACAGAGAGACAGAGAAAACCTCTTACAACTTTTCCTCAGGGACGGTGATGCAACATGGATTGAACACATCTAGACCCACAGCAGGATGAGACATAAGGCTGGAAACTGTTTGCGCTAAGAGAAATGTGAGGTTGGGTGAGGAAATGCACACCCTTTAAAGTAATACTACCTGGTACCCATTCAATGGGTCCCAAATCTGCAGGTTCAAGGGATCTTCCTACAGCTAAAACATGCATGGAAAACCCAGAGGACTGTACACCATGTGATGCACCTCATTTATCCTCTCCTGGTGCTCCTGTTCACCATTCCAGCCACGTTACTTAGAAGCTCCCCACTTGGAGAATCAGCACATTTAAACTTCTGTTTCACACATTTTGCAAATTGTGAGGAGGATGAACGGGAAGAGGGGGAACCAATGAGAGAAGAGTTGTAGGGGTTTGGACGGGCACATATCACTCTAATTTCCCATTAAGAATAAGAATTAAAAAAAGGCTCAGCCTGCCTCGCCGGAGCCAAAATAGGGCCTGAAGCAATCCTGCGGGTTTGAGGCCAGCTCACAAAAGAGCAACTTAAAACATGGAGCTCAGGGTCACTGCAATTCACAAACCTGCAGAGTTATAAATGAAAACTAACGTCCAAAAATATGTTGAGGTAAGGCAAAGAAGAGGATCTGAATGCAAGACAGAATTGCAAGAAACAGATTTCAAGAGATAGATTGGACTCGTCTTTAACGCACATGAAAAGCGGCAGAATTTCGACAATGATGCAGTTGGCCCAAAAGGGCGTATGCGATTTTTCCTGATTATATCCAGGAAAAAACGCATACGCACTTTATGGGCAACGAAGCAAGCAAGCAAGGCAAATGTGCACAACAAAGAAGTCTCATTTCCCACCGGTCAAAAGGGCCATCCTAAAAAGTTGTAAAAACCAGAAATGCAGGACAGGCCATGGAGAACAGGGAACCTTTATACGCTGATGGGCAGTGTGTGAACTGCCGAGAGCCACTCTGGAGAAGTGTATGGTGGTTCCTAAATCATCTAAAAACAGAGCTACAGAGCATAGGACACTTCCAATCATGGGAGTATATCTAGGGAAGTCTAAAAATCAACAAGACACAAGCACACCACAGTTTAGGGCTACTCTGTTTACAAGAACCTCAACTTCAGTACACCTTAAATATCCCAGGAAAGAGAACAATGGATAAAGAAGATGTGGTACTTATGTACAATGGAATATCTCTTCACCATGAAATCAATGTAATAAGGCTAGTAGAAGGATAAAGAGTGGATTTAGGTCCGATAATACTACTTGAAATAAGTCAAACAGAAAAAGAAACATATCATAAGATATCACTTATAGAGGGAGGGTAAATATGGCTGCACAAGAAATGAATTACAGAACAGAACAGTGTCTCACATTTAGAAAACACACTTATGTCAGCTTAAGGGGAAAGGAGAGGTGGGGTGATGCATAAAACCAGAGTTTGAAATTAGCACAGATACCGTTCAAGAAACCAAATAGGTATTAGACAAGATCTACACCTTGCTCAATGAACTGGCCTCAACACACCCTATACACCGCAGAGAAATATATCTGAGTAATAAGAATCTTAAAACCCATGTATTGATCTATCTCCATAAGGGAATCAAGTGTGTGCAGAGCGGCACAAACACAGCAGTGAAAATGAGCTAAACCCCATTATAGAAATAAATGTTAAAAACAAAACGCAGAAACAATGAAAGAGAGAAAAATTCTTACAAAATTCGCTCAGGGGCTGTGATGCAACCTGGATTGACCACATATAAACCCACAGCTGGATAAGACATAAGGCTGGACACTTGGGGCTGAGAGGATTGGTGAGCTTCGGTGAGCAACTGCCGAAAGTTTAATGCAATACTTCATGCTACTCATTCCAAGGGTCCCAACACTCCAGGTTGAAGGGAATCTTCCTACAGCTAAACCATGCTTGGGAAACCCAGCGACTGATCGGGAAAGGTTTCTAAAACGCACCACATTTTTCCTCTCCTGGGGCTCCGGATCGACATTCCAGCCGCTTTACTAACAACATCCCCACATGGAGAGTCAATGCCTTTAAGTTCTGGTATCGCACAGTCTTCAGTTAGTGCGGAGGATGAATGGGAATAGGGGGAACCAGTGAGAAACTAGCTGTAGCGGTTTCAATGGGCACATGTCACTCTAATTTCACATCAGTAAGAAGAATGAACCAAAGGCACAGCAAGGTGCCCCAGAAGAAGAAAAGGGCTTCAAGGAATCGTGTGGTTATGGGGCAAGATCACAAAACTAAGAGCTGAAACATGGAGCTAAGGGCCACTGCAATTCAAAAACCTGACTTGCCCAAAAAGGGCGTATGTGTTTTTTTCCTGAATATATTCAGGAAAAAACGCATACGCCCTTTTTGGCCAACCAAGCAAGCTTGCAGAGGAAATCTGCACTACAATGAAGTCTCACTTCCCCCTGGTCAAAAGGGCTATCTGAAAAAAGTGTAAAATCCATAAAGGCATGACAGGCCATGGAAAACTGGGAGCCATCTTATGCTGATGGGCGGGATGTAAATTGCCAACAGCCACTCGGGAGAAGTGTATGGTGTTTCCTGAAACATCTAAAAATCAAAGCAACAGAGCCTAGGGCACTTCCACTTACGGTCCTATAGCTTAGGGAAATTAAAATCAAAAAGACACAGCCACCCCAAAGGTTGGGACGGCTCTGTTTACAAGAACCTGGTTTACGGTACAAGTTCAATATCGCAGAAAGTGAAAAATGGATAAAGAAGTTGTGGTACTTACGTACAATGCAATATCACTCAGCAATGAAATCTATGTCATCAGGCCCATAGCAGCATAATGAGTGGATTCAGGTACGATGATTCTAACTGAAATAAGTCACACAGAAAAAGAAACATCATAAGATATCACTAATACACGGAATGTAAACTTGGCTACACAGGAACTGAATTCCAAAACAGAACAGGGTCTCAAATTTAGAAAACCAACTTATGCTTGCTTAAGGGGAAAGGTGAGTTGGGGTGCTGCATAAAACCAGAGATTGAAATGAGCACAGATAAAGTTCCTTAAGCCAAATATGGAATAGACAACAGCTACTCCTTGCTCAACGAAACGGACTCATCACCCCATATTAAACGCCTAAGAATGTACCTGACTAGGAAGTAGCTTAAAACCTAGGGAATGCTATGTCTCGGAAAGAGAATCAAGCGTGTGTACGGGGGCATCAACACAGCAGTGATAGGATTGGAGAGGTTCGGTGAACAAATGAAGACCCTTTGAAGTCATATTGCATGGTACCCATTCCACGGGTCTCAACTCTCCAGGTTTAAGGGATTCTTCCTTCAGCTAAAACATGCATGTGGAACCCAGAGTATGATCAACCATGTGATCGGGAGACGTGTTCCAATATGTCTCAGTTTTCATCCTCTGGTACTCGGGTGCAACATTCCAGACGCTTTACTAACACTCTCCCGACTTGGAGAGTCAGTGCCTTTAACCTCCTGTTTGGCCCAGTTTGCAATTTCTGCAGAAGATGAACAGGAATAGGGAGGACCAATGAGAGACTAGCTGGAGGTGTCTGGACGGGCAAATTTAACTCTCATTTCCCACCAGGAAGAGGAATTAACCAAAGGCTCAGCGTGCCGTGCCGGAACCAGATTAGGGCCTGAAGCCATCCTGCAGTGTTGCGACAAGCTCACGAGAAAGCGAGTTGAAGAAAGGAGCTCAGGGGCACAGAAATTCACAAACCTGCAGAGTTATAAATGACAGATATCGTCCAAAAATATACTGAAGTAAGGCTGCCAAGAGGACTGGAAAGCGGGGCAGAATTGCAGGAAACCGATTTCAGGAGGTAGACTGGAATTGCATTTAAAGCATAGGAAAAGAGGCAGAACGTCCACAATGATGCACTTGGCCAAAAAGGGCGTATGCGTTTTTTCCTGAATATATTCAGGAAAAAACGCATACGCCCTTTTTGGCCAACCAAGCAAGCTTGCAAAGGAAATCTGCACTACAATGAAGTCTCACTTCCCCCCGTTCAAAAGGGCCATCTGAAAAAAGTGTAAAATCCAGAAAGGCAGGACAGGCCATGGAGAACTGCGAGCCTTGTTATGCTGAAGGGCGGGATGTAAATTGCCAACAGCCACTCGGGAGAAGTGTATGGTGTTTCCTGAAACATCTAAAAAACAAAGCAACAGAGCCTAGGGCACTTCCACTTATGTTACTATAGTTTAGGGCAATTAAAATCAAAAAGACACAGCCACCCCAAAGTTTGGGATGGCTCTGTTTACAAGAACCTCATATACGGTACAAGTTCAATATCGCAGAAAGTGAAAAATGGATAAAGAAGTTGTGGTACTTACGTAAAATGCAATATCACTCAGCAATGAAATCTATGTCATCAGGCCCGTAGCAGCATAATGAGTGGACTAAGTACGATGAATCTAACTGAAATAAGTCACACAGAAAAATAAATATCATAAGGTATCACTAATACACGGAATGTAAACTTGGCTACACAGGAACTGAATTCCAAAACAGAACAGGGTCTCAAATTTAGAAAACCAACTTATGCTTGCTTAAGGGGAAAGGTGAGTTGGGGTGCTGCATAAAACCAGAGATTGAAATGAGCACAGATAAAGTTCCTTAAGCCAAATATGGAATAGACAAGAGCTACTCCTTGCTCAACGAAATGGACTCAACACCCCATATTCAACGCCTAGGAATATACCTGACTAGTAAGAATCATAAAACCTATGGATTTATATATCTCTGTAAGGGAATCAAGAGTGTGTACAGCGGCATTAAAGCAGTGAAAATCAGGTAAATCCCATAATAAAAATAAATTTCTTAAACAAAACACAATGACAGTGAAATAGAGAGAAATACTTAAGTAATTCATTCAAGGCTTCTGATGCAACCTGCATTTACCACATCTACACCCAGAGCTGGGTGACACATAAGGCTGGACACTTGGGGCTCATAAGATTGGTGAGGTTCGGTGAGCAAATGAAGACCTTTGAAGTCATATTGCATGGTACCCATTCCATGGGTCTCAACTCTCCAGGTTTAAGGGATACTTCCTTCAGCTAAAACATGCATGTGGAACCCAGAGTATGATCCACCATGTGATCGAGAAACATGTTCAAATGTGTCTCACTTTTCGTTCCCTGGTACTCGGGTGCAACATTCCAGACGCTTTACTAACACTCTCCCGACTTGGAGAGTCAGTGCCTTTAACCTCCTGTTTGGCCCAGTTTGCAATTTCTGCGGAAGATGAACAGGAATAGGGAGAACCAATGACAGACTAGCTGGAGGTGTCTGGACGGGCAAATTTAACTCTCATTTCCCACCAGGAAGAGGAATTAACCAAAGGCTCAGCGTGCCGTGCCGGAACCAGATTAGGGCCTGAAGCAACCATGCGGCGTTGCGGCCAGCTCACGAGAAAGCGAGTTGAAGAAAGGAGCTCAGGGGCACTGTAATTCACAAACCTGCCGAGTTATAAATGACAGATATCGTCCAAAAATATACTGAAGTAAGGCTGCCAAGAGGACTTGAAAGCGGGGCAGAATTGCAGGAAACCGATTTCAGGAGGTAGACTGGAATTGCATTTAAAGCATAGGAAAAGAGGCAGAACGTCCACAATGATGCACTTGGCCAAAATATATTCAGGAAAAAACGCATACGCCCTTTTTCGCCAACCAAGCAAGCTTGAAAAGGAAATCTGCACTACAATGAAGTCTCACTTCCCCCCGGTCAAAAGGGCCATCTGAAAAAAGTGTAAAATCCAGAAAGGCAGGACAGGCCATGGAGAACTGGGAGCCTTGTTATGCTGATGGGCGGGATGTAAATTGCCAACAGCCACTCGGGAGAAGTGTATGGTGTTTCCTGAAACATCTAAAAAACAAAGCAACAGAGCCCAGGGCACTTCCACTTATGGTCCTATAGCTTAGGGAAATTAAAATCAAAAAGACACAGCCACCCAAAATAGTTTGGACGGCTCTGTTTACAAGAAACTCATTTACGGTACAAGTTCAATATCGCAGAAAGTGAAAAATGGATAAAGAAGTTGTGGTACTTACGTACAATGCAATATCACTCAGCAAGGAAATCTATGTCATCAGGCCCGTAGCAGCATAATGAGTGGATTCAGGTACGAAGATTCTAACTGAAATAAGTCACACAGAAAAAGAAACATCATAAGATATCACTAATACACGGAATGTAAACTTGGCTACAGAGGAACTGAATTACAAAACAGAACAGGGTCTCTAATTTAGAAACCCAACTTATGCTTGCTTAAGGGGAAAGGTGAGCTGGGGTGCTGCATAAAACCAGAGATTGAAATGAGCACAGATAAAGTTCCTTAAGCCAAATATGGAATAGACAAGAGCCACTGCTTGCTCAACGAAATGGACTCAACACCCCATATTAAACACCTAAGAATGTACCTGACCAGGAAGTATCTTAAAACCTATGGATTGCTATGTCTCCGAAAGAGAATCAAGCGTGTGTACAGGGGCATAAACGCAGCAGTGATAGGATTGGAGAGGTTCGGTGAGCAAATGAAGACCCTTTGAAGTCATATTGCATGGTACCCATTCCACGGGTCTCAACTCTCCAGGTTTAAGGTATTCTTCCTTCAGCTAAAACATGCATGTGGAACCCAGAGTATGATCAACCATGTGAGCGGGACACGTGTTCCAATATGTGTCAGTTTTCGTCCCCTGGTACTCGGGTGCAACATTCCAGACGCTTTACTAACACTCTCCCGACTTGGAGAGTCAGTGCCTTTAACCTCCTGTTTGGCCCAGTTTGCAATTTCTGCGGAAGATGAACAGGAATTGGGAGAACCAATGACAGACTAGCTGGAGGTGTCTGGACGGGCAAATTTAACTCTCATTTCCCACCAGGAAGAGGAATTAACCAAAGGCTCAGCGTGCCGTGCCGGAACCAGATTAGGGCCTGAAGCAACCATGCGGCGTTGCGGCCAGCTCACGAGAAAGCGAGTTGAAGAAAGGAGCTCAGGGGCACTGTAATTCACAAACCTGCCGAGTTATAAATGACAGATATCGTCCAAAAATATACTGAAGTAAGGCTGCCAAGAGGACTTGAAAGCGGGGCAGAATTGCAGGAAACCGATTTCAGGAGGTAGACTGGAATTGCATTTAAAGCATAGGAAAAGAGGCAGAACGTCCACAATGATGCACTTGGCCAAAATTTATTCAGGAAAAAACGCATACGCCCTTTTTCGCCAACCAAGCAAGCTTGAAAAGGAAATCTGCACTACAATGAAGTCTCACTTCCCCCCGGTCAAAAGGGCCATCTGAAAAAAGTGTAAAATCCAGAAAGGCAGGACAGGCCATGGAGAACTGGGAGCCTTGTTATGCTGATGGGCGGGATGTAAATTGCCAACAGCCACTCGGGAGAAGTGTATGGTGTTTCCTGAAACATCTAAAAAACAAAGCAACAGAGCCCAGGGCACTTCCACTTATGGTCCTATAGCTTAGGGAAATTAAAATCAAAAAGACACAGCCACCCAAAATAGTTTGGACGGCTCTGTTTACAAGAAACTCATTTACGGTACAAGTTCAATATCGCAGAAAGTGAAAAATGGATAAAGAAGTTGTGGTACTTACGTACAATGCAATATCACTCAGCAAGGAAATCTATGTCATCAGGCCCGTAGCAGCATAATGAGTGGATTCAGGTACGAAGATTCTAACTGAAATAAGTCACACAGAAAAAGAAACATCATAAGATATCACTAATAAACGGAATGTAAACTTGGCTACAGAGGAACTGAATTACAAAACAGAACAGGGTCTCTAATTTAGAAACCCAACTTATGCTTGCTTAAGGGGAAAGGTGAGCTGGGGTGCTGCATAAAACCAGAGATTGAAATGAGCACAGATAAAGTTCCTTAAGCCAAATATGGAATAGACAAGAGCCACTGCTTGCTCAACGAAATGGACTCAACACCCCATATTAAACACCTAAGAATGTACCTGACCAGGAAGTATCTTAAAACCTATGGATTGCTATGTCTCCGAAAGAGAATCAAGCGTGTGTACAGGGGCATAAACGCAGCAGTGATAGGATTGGAGAGGTTCGGTGAGCAAATGAAGACCCTTTGAAGTCATATTGCATGGTACCCATTCCACGGGTCTCAACTCTCCAGGTTTAAGGTATTCTTCTTTCAGCTAAAACATGCATGTGGAACCCAGAGTATGATCAACCATGTGAGCGGGACACGTGTTCCAATATGTGTCAGTTTTCGTCCCCTGGTACTCGGGTGCAACATTCCAGACGCTTTACTAACACTCTCCCGACTTGGAGAGTCAGTGCCTTTAACCTCCTGTTTGGCCCAGTTTGCAATTTCTGCGGAAGATGAACAGGAATTGGGAGAACCAATGACAGACTAGCTGGAGGTGTCTTGACGGGCAAATTTAACTCTCATTTCGCACCTGGAAGAGGAATTAACCAAAGGCTCAGCGTGCCGTGCCCGTACCAGATTAGGGGCTGAATCCATCCTGCGGTGTTGCGGCCAGCTCACGAGAAAGCGAGTTGAAGAAAGGAGCTCAGGGGCACTGTAATTCACAAACCTGCAGAGTTATAAATGATACCTATCGTCCAAAAATATACTGAAGTAAGGCTGCCAAGAGGACTTGAAAGCGGTGCAGAATTGCAGGAAACCGATTTCGGGAGGTAGACTGGAATTGCATTTAAAGCATAGGAAAAGAGGCAGAACGTCCACAATGATGCACTTGGCCAAAAAGGGCGTATGCGTTTTTTCCTGAATATATTCAGGAAAAAACGCATACGCCCTTTTTGGCCAACCAAGCAAGCTTGCAAGGAAATCTGCACTACAATGAAGTCTCACTTCCCCCCGGTCAAAAGGGCCATCTGAAAAAAGTGTAAAATCCAGAAAGGCAGGACAGGCCATGGAGAACTGCGAGCCTTGTTATGCTGATGGGCGGGATGTAAATTGCCAACAGCCACTCGGGAGAAGTGTATGGTGTTTCCTGAAACATCTAAAAATCAAAGCATCAGAGCCTAGGGCACTTCCACATATGGTCCTATAGCTTAGGGAAATTAAAAGCAAAAAGACACAGCCACCCCAAAGGTTGGGACGGCTCTGTTTACAAGAACCTGGTTTACGGTACAAGTTCAATATCGCAGAAAGTGAAAAATGGATAAAGAAGTTGTGGTACTTACGTACAATGCAGTATCACTCAGCAATGAAATCTACGTCATCAGGCCCGTAGCAGCATAATGAGTGGATTCAGGTACGATGATTCTAACTGAAATAAGTCACACAGAAAAATAAATATCATAAGTTATCACTAATACACGGAATGTAAACTTGGCTACATAGGAACTGAATTACAAAACAGAACAGGGTCTCAAATTTAGAAACCCAACTTATGCTTGCTTAAGGGGAAAGGTGAGTTGGGGTGCTGCATAAAACCAGAGATTGAAATGGGCACAGATAAAGTTCCTTAAGCCAAATATGGAATAGACAAGAGCTACTCCTTGCTAAACGAAATGGACTCAACACCACATATTAAATGCCTAAGAGTGTACCTGACTAGGAAGTATCTTAAAACCTATGGATTGCTATGTCTCCAAAAGAGAATCAAGCGTGTGTACAGGGGCATAAACGCAGCAGTGATAGGACTGGAGAGGTTCGGTGAGCAAATGAAGACCCTTTGAGGTCATATTGCATGGTCACCATTCCACGGGTCTCAACTCTCCAGGTTTAAGGTATTCTTCCTTCAGCTAAAACATGCATGTGGAACCCAGACTATGATCAACCGTGTGATCGGGAGACGTGTTCCAATATGTGTCAGTTTTCGTCCCCTGGTACTCGGGTGCAACATTCCAGACGCTTTACTAACACTCTCCCGACTTGGAGAGTCAGTGCCTTTAACCTCCTGTTTGGCCCAGTTTGCAATTTCTGCGGAAGATGAACAGGAATAGGGAGAACCAATGAGAGACTAGCTGGAGGTGTCTGGACGGGCAAATTTAACTCTCATTTCGCACCAGGAAGAGGAATTAACCAAAGGCTCAGCGTGCCGTGCCGGAACCAGATTAGGGCCTGAAGCCATCCTGCGGTGTTGCGGCCAGCTCACGAGAAAGCGAGTTGAAGAAAGGAGCTCAGGGGCACTGTAATTCACAAACCTGCAGAGTTATAAATGACAGCTATCGTCCAAAAATATACTGAAGTAAGGCTGCCAAGAGGACTTGAAAGCGGGGCAGAATTGCAGGAAACCGATTTCAGGAGGTAGACTGGAATTGCATTTAAAGCATAGGAAAAGAGGCAGAACGTCCACAATGATGCACTTGGCCAAAAAGGGCGTATGCGTTTTTTCCTGAATATATTCAGGAAAAAAGGCATACGCCCTTTTTGGCCAACCAAGCAAGCTTGCAAAGGAAATCTGCACTACAATGAAGTCTCACTTCCCCCCGTTCAAAAGGGCCATCTGAAAAATGTGTAAAATCCAGAAAGGCAGGACAGGCCATGGAGAACTGCGAGCCTTGTTATGCTGACGGGCGGGATGTAAATTGCCAACAGCCACTCGGGAGAAGTGTATGGTGTTTCCTGAAACATCTAAAAAACAAAGCAACAGAGCCCAGGGCACTTCCACTTATGGTCCAATAGCTTAGGGAAATTAAAATCAAAAAGACACAGCCACCCAAAATAGTTTGGACGGCTCTGTTTACAAGAAACTCATTTACGGTACAAGTTCAATATCGCAGAAAGTGAAAAATGGATAAAGAAGTTGTGGTACTTACGTACAATGCAATATCACTCAGCAAGGAAATCTATGTCATCAGGCCCGTAGCAGCATAATGAGTGGATTCAGGTACGAAGATTCTAACTGAAATAAGTCACACAGAAAAAGAAACATCATAAGATATCACTAATACACGGAATGTAAACTTGGCTACAGAGGAACTGAATTACAAAACAGAACAGGGTCTCTAATTTAGAAACCCAACTTATGCTTGCTTAAGGGGAAAGGTGAGCTGGGGTGCTGCATAAAACCAGAGATTGAAATGAGCACAGATAAAGTTCCTTAAGCCAAATATGGAATAGACAAGAGCCACTGCTTGCTCAACGAAATGGACTCAACACCCCATATTAAACACCTAAGAATGTACCTGACCAGGAAGTATCTTAAAACCTATGGATTGCTATGTCTCCGAAAGAGAATCAAGCGTGTGTACAGGGGCATAAACGCAGCAGTGATAGGATTGGAGAGGTTCGGTGAGCAAATGAAGACCCTTTGAAGTCATATTGCATGGTACCCATTCCACGGGTCTCAACTCTCCAGGTTTAAGGTATTCTTCCTTCAGCTAAAACATGCATGTGGAACCCAGAGTATGATCAACCATGTGAGCGGGACACGTGTTCCAATATGTGTCAGTTTTCGTCCCCTGGTACTCGGGTGCAACATTCCAGACGCTTTACTAACACTCTCCCGACTTGGAGAGTCAGTGCCTTTAACCTCCTGTTTGGCCCAGTTTGCAATTTCTGCGGAAGATGAACAGGAATTGGGAGAACCAATGACAGACTAGCTGGAGGTGTCTTGACGGGCAAATTTAACTCTCATTTCGCACCTGGAAGAGGAATTAACCAAAGGCTCAGCGTGCCGTGCCCGTACCAGATTAGGGGCTGAATCCATCCTGCGGTGTTGCGGCCAGCTCACGAGAAAGCGAGTTGAAGAAAGGAGCTCAGGGGCACTGTAATTCACAAACCTGCAGAGTTATAAATGATACCTATCGTCCAAAAATATACTGAAGTAAGGCTGCCAAGAGGACTTGAAAGCGGGGCAGAATTGCAGGAAACCGATTTCGGGAGGTAGACTGGAATTGCATTTAAAGCATAGGAAAAGAGGCAGAACGTCCACAATGATGCACTTGGCCAAAAAGGGCGTATGCGTTTTTTCCTGAATATATTCAGGAAAAAACGCATACGCCCTTTTTGGCCAACCAAGCAAGCTTGCAAGGAAATCTGCACTACAATGAAGTCTCACTTCCCCCCGGTCAAAAGGGCCATCTGAAAAAAGTGTAAAATCCAGAAAGGCAGGACAGGCCATGGAGAACTGCGAGCCTTGTTATGCTGATGGGCGGGATGTAAATTGCCAACAGCCACTCGGGAGAAGTGTATGGTGTTTCCTGAAACATCTAAAAATCAAAGCATCAGAGCCTAGGGCACTTCCACATATGGTCCTATAGCTTAGGGAAATTAAAAGCAAAAAGACACAGCCACCCCAAAAGTTGGGACGGCTCTGTTTACAAGAACCTGGTTTACGGTACAAGTTCAATATCGCAGAAAGTGAAAAATGGATAAAGAAGTTGTGGTACTTACGTACAATGCAGTATCACTCAGCAATGAAATCTACGTCATCAGGCCTGTAGCAGCATAATGAGTGGATTCAGGTACGATGATTCTAACTGAAATAAGTCACACAGAAAAATAAATATCATAAGTTATCACTAATACACGGAATGTAAACTTGGCTACATAGGAACTGAATTACAAAACAGAACAGGGTCTCAAATTTAGAAACCCAACTTATGCTTGCTTAAGGGGAAAGGTGAGTTGGGGTGCTGCATAAAACCAGAGATTGAAATGGGCACAGATAAAGTTCCTTAAGCCAAATATGGAATAGACAAGAGCTACTCCTTGCTCAACGAAATGGACTCAACACCACATATTAAATGCCTAAGAGTGTACCTGACTAGGAAGTATCTTAAAACCTATGGATTGCTATGTCTCCAAAAGAGAATCAAGCGTGTGTACAGGGGCATAAACGCAGCAGTGATAGGACTGGAGAGGTTCGGTGAGCAAATGAAGACCCTTTGAGGTCATATTGCATGGTCACCATTCCACGGGTCTCAACTCTCCAGGTTTAAGGTATTCTTCCTTCAGCTAAAACATGCATGTGGAACCCAGACTATGATCAACCGTGTGATCGGGAGACGTGTTCCAATATGTGTCAGTTTTCGTCCCCTGGTACTCGGGTGCAACATTCCAGACGCTTTACTAACACTCTCCCGACTTGGAGAGTCAGTGCCTTTAACCTCCTGTTTGGCCCAGTTTGCAATTTCTGCGGAAGATGAACAGGAATAGGGAGAACCAATGAGAGACTAGCTGGAGGTGTCTGGACGGGCAAATTTAACTCTCATTTCGCACCAGGAAGAGGAATTAACCAAAGGCTCAGCGTGCCGTGCCGGAACCAGATTAGGGCCTGAAGCCATCCTGCGGTGTTGCGGCCAGCTCACGAGAAAGCGAGTTGAAGAAAGGAGCTCAGGGGCACTGTAATTCACAAACCTGCAGAGTTATAAATGACAGCTATCGTCCAAAAATATACTGAAGTAAGGCTGCCAAGAGGACTTGAAAGCGGGGCAGAATTGCAGGAAACCGATTTCAGGAGGTAGACTGGAATTGCATTTAAAGCATAGGAAAAGAGGCAGAACGTCCACAATGATGCACTTGGCCAAAAAGGGCGTATGCGTTTTTTCCTGAATATATTCAGGAAAAAAGGCATACGCCCTTTTTGGCCAACCAAGCAAGCTTGCAAAGGAAATCTGCACTACAATGAAGTCTCACTTCCCCCCGGTCAAAAGGGCCATCTGAAAAAAGTGTAAAATCCAGAAAGGCAGGACAGGCCATGGAGAACTGCGAGCCTTGTTATGCTGACGGGCGGGATGTAAATTGCCAACAGCCACTCGGGAGAAGTGTATGGTGTTTCTTGAAACATCTAAAAAACAAAGCAACAGAGCCCAGGGCACTTCCACTTATGGTCCTATAGCTTAGGGAAATTAAAATCAAAAAGACACAGCCACCCAAAATAGTTTGGACGGCTCTGTTTACAAGAAACTCATTTACGGTACAAGTTCAATATCGCAGAAAGTGAAAAATGGATAAAGAAGTTGTGGTACTTACGTACAATGCAATATCACTCAGCAAGGAAATCTATGTCATCAGGCCCGTAGCAGCATAATGAGTGGATTCAGGTACGAAGATTCTAACTGAAATAAGTCACACAGAAAAAGAAACATCATAAGATATCACTAATACACGGAATGTAAACTTGGCTACAGAGGAACTGAATTACAAAACAGAACAGGGTCTCTAATTTAGAAACCCAACTTATGCTTGCTTAAGGGGAAAGGTGAGCTGGGGTGCTCCATAAAACCAGAGATTGAAATGAGCACAGATAAAGTTCCTTAAGCCAAATATGGAATAGACAAGAGCCACTGCTTGCTCAACGAAATGGACTCAACACCCCATATTAAACACCTAAGAATGTACCTGACCAGGAAGTATCTTAAAACCTATGGATTGCTATGTCTCCGAAAGAGAATCAAGCGTGTGTACAGGGGCATAAACGCAGCAGTGATAGGATTGGAGAGGTTCGGTGAGCAAATGAAGACCCTTTGAAGTCATATTGCATGGTACCCATTCCACGGGTCTCAACTCTCCAGGTTTAAGGTATTCTTCCTTCAGCAAAAACATGCATGTGGAACCCAGAGTATGATAAACCATGTGATCGGGAGATGTGTTCCAATATGTGTCAGTTTTCGTCCCCTGGTACTCGGGTGCAACATTCCAGACGCTTTACTAACACTCTCCCGACTTGGAGAGTCAGTGCCTTTAACCTCCTGTTTGGCCCAGTTTGCAATTTCTGCGGAAGATGAACAGGAATAGGGAGAACCAATGAGAGACTAGCTGGAGGTGTCTGGACGGGCAAATTTAACTCTCATTTCGCACCAGGAAGAGGAATTAACCAAAGGCTCAGCGTGCCGTGCCGGAACCAGATTAGGGCCTGAAGCCATCCTGCGGTGTTGCGGCCAGCTCACGAGAAAGCGAGTTGAAGAAAGGAGCTCAGGGGCACTGTAATTCACAAACCTGCCGAGTTATAAATGACAGCTATCATCCAAAAATATACTGAAGTAAGGCTGCCAAGAGGACTTGAAAGCAGGACAGAATTGCAGGAAACCGATTTCAGGAAGTAGACTGTTATTGCATTTAAAGCATAGGAAAAGAGGCAGAACGTCCACAATGATGCACTTGGCCAAAAAGGGCGTATGCGTTTTTTCCTGAATATATTCAGGAAAAAACGCATACGCCCTTTTTGGCCAACCAAGCAAGCTTGCAAAGGAAATCTGCACTACAATGAAGTCTCACTTCCCCCCGGTCAAAAGGGCCATCTGAAAAATGTGTAAAATCCAGAAAGTCAGGACAGGCCATGGAGACCTGGAAGCCTTGTTATGCTGATGGGCGGGATGTAAATTGCCAACAGCCACTCGGGAGAAGTGTATGGTGTTTCCTGAAACATCTAAAAAACAAAGCAACAGAGCCTAGGGCACTTCCACTTATGGTCCTATAGCTGAGAGAAATTAAAATCAAAAAGACAGAGCGACCCCAAAGATTGGGACGGCTCTGTTTACAAGAACCTGGTTTACGGTACAAGTTCAATATCGCAGAAAGTGAAAAATGGATAAAGAAGTTGTGGTACTTACGTACAATGCAATATCACTCAGCAAAGAAATCTATGTCATCAGGCCCATAGCAGCATAATGAGTGGATTCAGGTATGATGATTCTAACTGAAATAAGTCACACAGAAAAAGAAACATCATAAGATATCACTAATACACGGAATGTAAACTTGGCTACACAGGAACTGAATTCCAAAACAGAACAGGGTCTCAAATTTAGAAACCCAACTTATGCTTGCTTAAGGGGAAAGGTGAGTTGGGGTGCTGCATAAAACCAGAGATTGAAATGAGCACAGATAAAGTTCCTTAAGCCAAATATGGAATAGACAAGAGCTACTCCTTGCTCAACGAAATGGACTCAACACCCCATATTAAACGCCTAAGAATGTACCTGACTAGGAAGTATCTTAAAACCTATAGACTGCTATGTCTCCGAAAGAGAATAAAGCGTGTGTACAGGGGCATAAATGCAGCAGTGATAGGACTGGAGAGGTTCGGTGAGCAAATGAAGACCCTTTGAAGTCATATTGCATGGTACCCATTCCACGGGTCTCAACTCTCCAGGGTTAAGGTATTCTTCCTTCAGCTAAAACATGCATGTGGAACCCAGAGTATGATCAACCGTGTGATCAGGAGATGTGTTCCAATATGTGTCAGTTTTCGTCCCCTGGTACTCGGGTGCAACATTCCAGACGCTTTACTAACACTCTCCCGACTTGGAGAGTCAGTGCCTTTAACCTCCTGTTTGGCCCAGTTTGCAATTTCTGCGGAAGATGAACAGGAATAGGGAGAACCAATGACATACTAGCTAGAGGTGTCTGGACGGGCAAATTTAACTCTCATTTCGCACCAGGAAGAGGAATTAACCAAAGGCTCAGCGTGCCGTGCCGGAACCAGATTAGGGCCTGAAGCCATCCTGCGGTGTTGCGGCCAGCTCACGAGAAAGCGAGTTGAAGAAAGGAGCTCAGGGGCACTGTAATTCACAAACCTCCCGAGTTATAAATGACAGCTATCATCCAAAAATATACTGAAGTAAGGCTGCCAAGAGGACTTGAAAGCAGGACAGAATTGCAGGAAACCGATTTCAGGAAGTAGACTGGAATTGCATTTAAAGCATAGGAAAAGAGGCAGAACGTCCACAATGATGCACTTGGCCAAAAAGGGCGTATGCGTTTTTTTCCTGAATATATTCAGGAAAAAACGCATACGCCCTTTTTGGCCAACCAAGCAAGCTTGCAAAGGAAATCTGCACTACAATGAAGTCTCACTTCCCCCCGGTCAAAAGGGCCATCTGAAAAAAGTGTAAAATCCAGAAAGGCAGGACAGGCCATGGAGAACTGGGAGCCTTGTTATGCTGATGGGCGGGATGTAAATTGCCAACAGCCACTCGGGAGAAGTGTATGGTGTTTCCTGAAACATCTAAAAAACAAAGCAACAGAGCCTAGGGCACTTCCACTTATGGTCCTATAGCTGAGAGAAATTAAAATCAAAAAGACAGAGCGACCCCAAAGATTGGGACGGCTCTGTTTACAAGAACCTGGTTTACGGTACAAGTTCAATATCGCAGAAAGTGAAAAATGGATAAAGAAGTTGTGGTACTTACGTACAATGCAATATCACTCAGCAAAGAAATCTATGTCATCAGGCCCATAGCAGCATAATGAGTGGATTCAGGTATGATGATTCTAACTGAAATAAGTCACACAGAAAAAGAAACATCATAAGATATCACTAATACACGGAATGTAAACTTGGCTACACAGGAACTGAATTCCAAAACAGAACAGGGTCTCAAATTTAGAAACCCAACTTATGCTTGCTTAAGGGGAAAGGTGAGTTGGGGTGCTGCATAAAACCAGAGATTGAAATGAGCACAGATAAAGTTCCTTAAGCCAAATATGGAATAGACAAGAGCTACTCCTTGCTCAACGAAATGGACTCAACACCCCATATTAAACGCCTAAGAATGTACCTGACTAGGAAGTATCTTAAAACCTATGGATTGCTATGTCTCTGAAAGAGAATCAAGCGTGTGTACAGGGGAATAAACGCAGCAGTGATAGGACTGGAGAGGTTCGGTGAGCAAATGAAGACCCTTTGAAGTCATATTGCATGGTACCCATTCCACGGGTCTCAACTCTCCAGGTTTAAGGTATTCTTCCTTCAGCTAAAACATGCATGTGGAACCCAGAGTATGATCAACCGTGTGATCGGGAGACGTGTTCCAATATGTGTCAGTTTTCGTCCCCTGGTACTCGGGTGCAACATTCCAGACGCTTTACTAACACTCTCCCGACTTGGAGAGTCAGTGCCTTTAACCTCCTGTTTGGCCCAGTTTGCAATTTCTGCGGAAGATGAACAGGAATAGGGAGAACCAATGAGAGACTAGCTGGAGGTGTCTGGACGGGCAAATTTAACTCTCATTTCCCACCAGGAAGAGGAATGAACCAAAGGCTCAGCGTGCCGTGCCGGAACCAGATTAGGGCCTGAAGCAACCATGCGGCGTTGCGGCCAGCTCACGAAAAAGCGAGTTGAAGAAAGGAGCTCAGGGGCACTCTAATTCACAAACATGCAGAGTTATAAATGACAGCTATCGTCCAAAAATATACTGAAGTAAGGCTGCCAAGAGGACTTGAAAGTGGGGCAGAATTGCAGGAAACCGATTTCAGGAGGTAGACTGGAATTGCATTTAAAGCATAGGAAAAGAGGCAGAACGTCCACAATGATGCACTTGGCCAAAAAGGGCGTATGCGTTTTTTCCTGAATATATTCAGGAAAAAACGCATACGCCCTTTTTGGCCAACCAAGCAAGCTTGCAAAGGAAATCTGCACTACAATGAAGTCTCACTTCCCCCCGGTCAAAAGGGCCATCTGAAAAATGTGTAAAATCCAGAAAGTCAGGACAGGCCATGGAGACCTGGGAGCCTTGTTATGCTGATGGGCGGGATGTAAATTGCCAACAGCCACTCGGGAGAAGTGTATGGTGTTTCCTGAAACATCTAAAAAACAAAGAAACAGAGCTTAGGGCACTTCCACTTATGGTCCTATAGCTTAGGGAAATTAAAATAAAAAAGACAGACCACCCAAAATAGTTGGGACGGCTCTGTTTACAAGAAACTCATTTTCAGTACAAGTTCAATATCGCAGAAAGTGAAAAATGGATAAAGAAGTTGTGGTACTTACGTACAATGCAATATCACTCAGCAAGGAAATCTATGTCATCAGGCCCATAGCAGCATAATGAGTGGATTCAGGTATGATGATTCTAACTGAAATAAGTCACACAGAAAAAGAAACATCATAAGATATCACTAATACACGGAATGTAAACTTGGCTACACAGGAACTGAATTCCAAAACAGAACAGAGTCTCAAATTTAGAAACCCAACTTATGCTTGCTTAAGGAGAAAGGTGAGTTGGGGTGCTGCATAAAACCATAGATTGAAATGAGCACAGATAAAGTTCCTTAAGCCAAATATGGAATAGACAAGAGCTACTCCTTGCTCAACGAAATGGAGTCAAGACCCCATATTAAACACCTAAGTATATACCTGACTAGGAAGTATCTTAAAACCTATGGATTGCTATGTCTCCGAAAGAGAATCAATCGTGTGTGCAGGGGCATAAACGCAGCAGTGATAGGATTGGAGAGGTTCGGTGAGCAAATGAAGACCCTTTGAAGTCATATTGCATGGTACCCATTCCACGGGTGTCAAATCTCCAGGTTTAAGGTATTCTTCCTTCAGCTAAAACATGCATGTGGAACCCAGAGTATGATCAACCGTGTGATCGGGAGACGTGTTCCAATATGTCTCAGTTTTCGTCCCCTGGTACTCGGGTGCAACATTCCAGACGCTTTACTAACACTCTCCCGACTTGGAGAGTCAGTGCCTTTAACCTCCTGTTTGGCCCAGTTTGCAATTTCTGCGGAAGATGAACAGGAATAGGGAGAACCAATGAGAGACTAGCTGGAGGTGTCTGGACGGGCAAATTTAACTCTCATTTCGCACCAGGAAGAGGAATTAACCAAAGGCTCAGCGTGCCGTGCCGGAACCAGATTAGGGCCTGAAGCCATCCTGCGGTGTTGCGGCCAGCTCACGAGAAAGCGAGTTGAAGAAAGGAGCTCAGGGGCACTGTAATTCACAAACCTGCAGAGTTATAAATGACAGCTATCGTCCAAAAATATACTGAAGTAAGGCTGCCAAGAGGACTTGAAAGCGGGGCAGAATTGCAGGAAACCGATTTCAGGAGGTAGACTGGAATTGCATTTAAAGCATAGGAAAAGAGGCAGAACGTCCACAATGATGCACTTGGCCAAAAAGGGCATATGCGTTTTTTCCTGAATATATTCAGGAAAAAAGGCATACGCCCTTTTTGGCCAACCAAGCAAGCTTGCAAAGGAAATCTGCACTACAATGAAGTCTCACTTCCCCCCGGTCAAAAGGGCCATCTGAAAAAAGTGTAAAATCCAGAAAGGCAGGACAGGCCATGGAGAACTGCGAGCCTTGTTATGCTGACGGGCGGGATGTAAATTGCCAACAGCCACTCGGGAGAAGTGTATGGTGTTTCCTGAAACATCTAAAAAACAAAGCAACAGAGCCCAGGGCACTTCCACTTATGGTCCTATAGCTTAGGGAAATTAAAATCAAAAAGACACAGCCACCCAAAATAGTTTGGACGGCTCTGTTTACAAGAAACTCATTTACGGTACAAGTTCAATATCGCAGAAAGTGAAAAATGGATAAAGAAGTTGTGGTACTTACGTACAATGCAATATCACTCAGCAAGGAAATCTATGTCATCAGGCCCGTAGCAGCATAATGAGTGGATTCAGGTACGAAGATTCTAACTGAAATAAGTCACACAGAAAAAGAAACATCATAAGATATCACTAATACACGGAATGTAAACTTGGCTACACAGGAACTGAATTACAAAACAGAACAGGGTCTCAAATTTAGAAACCCAACTTATGCTTGCTTAAGGGGAAAGGTGAGTTGGCGTGCTGCATAAAACCAGAGATTGAAATGAGCACAGATAAAGTTCCTTAAGCCAAATATGGAATAGACAAGAGCTACTCCTTGCTCAACGAAATGGACTCAACACCCCATATTAAACGCCTAAGAATGTACCTGACTAGGAAGTATCTTAAAACCTATGGACTGCTATGTCTCCGAAAGAGAATCAAGCGTGTGTACAGGGGCATAAACGCAGCAGTGATAGGATTGGAGAGGTTCGGTGAGCAAATGAAGACCCTTTGAAGTCATATTGCATGGTACCCATTCCACGGGTCGCAACTCTCCAGGTTTAAGGTATTCTTCCTTCACCTAAAACATGCATGTGGAACCCAGAGTATGATCAACTGTGTGATCGGGAGACGTGTTCCAATATGTGTCAGTTTTCGTCCCCTGGTACTCGGGTGCAACATTCCACACGCTTTACTAACACTCTCCCGACTTGGAGAGTCAGTGCCTTTAACCTCCTGTTTGGCCCAGTTTGCAATTTCTGCGGAAGATCAACAGGAATAGGGAGAACCAATGAGAGACTAGCTGGAGGTGTCTGGACGGGCAAATTTAACTCTTATTTCCCACCAGGAAGAGGAATTAACCAAAGGCTCAGCGTGCCGTGCCGGAACCAGATTAGGGCCTGAAGCCATCCTGTGGTGTTGCGGCCAGCTCATGAGAAAGCGAGTTGAAGAAAGGAGCTCAGGGGCACTGTAATTCACAAACTTGCAGAGTTATAAATGACAGCTATCGTCCAAAAATATACTGAAGTAAGGCTGCCAAGAGGACTTGAAAGCGGGGCAGAATTGCAGGAAACCGATTTCAGGAGGTAGACTGGAATTGCATTTAAAGCATAGGAAAAGAGGCAGAACGTCCACAATGATGCACTTGGCCAAAAAGGGCGTATGCGTATTTTCCTGAATATATTCAGGAAAAAACGCATACGCCCTTTTTGGCCAACCAAGCAAGCTTGCAAAGGAAATCTGCACTACAATGAAGTCTCACTTCCACCCGGTCAAAAGGGCCATCTGAAAAAAGTGTAAAATACAGAAAGGCAGGACAGGCCATGGAGAACTGGGAGCCTTGTTATGCTGATGGGCGGGATGTAAATTGCCAACAGCCACTCGGGAGAAGTGTATGGTGTTTCCTGAAACATCTAAAAAACAAAGCAACAGAGCCTAGGGCACTTCCACATATGGTCCTATAGCTTAGGGAAATTAAAATCAAAAAGACACAGCCACCCCAAAGGTTGGGACGGCTCTGTTTACAAGAACCTGGTTTACGGTACAAGTTCAATATCGCAGAAAGTGAAAAATGGATAAAGAAGTTGTGGTACTTACGTACAATGCAGTATCACTCAGCAATGAAATCTATGTCATCAGGCCCGTAGCAGCATAATGAGTGGATTCAGGTATGATGATTCTTACTGAAATAAGTCACACAGAAAAAGAAACATCATAAGATATCACTAATACACGGAATGTAAACTTGGCTACACAGGAACTGAATTCCAAAACAGAACAGGGTCTCAAATTTAGAAACCCAACTTATGCTTGCTTAAGGGGAAAGGTGAGTTGGGGTGCTGCATAAAACCAGAGATTGAAATGAGCACAGATAAAGTTCCTTAAGCCAAATATGGAATAGACAAGAGCTACTCCTTGCTCAACGAAATGGACTCAACACCCCATATTAAACGCCTAAGAATGTACCTGACTAGGAAGTATCTTAAAACCTATGGATTGCTATGTCTCCGAAAGAGAATCAAGCGTGTGTACAGGGGCATAAACGCAGCAGTGATAGGACTGGAGAAGTTCGGTGAACAAATGAAGACCCTTTTAAGTCATATTGCATGGTACCCATTCCACGGGTCTCAACTCTCCAGGTTTAAGGTATTCTTCCTTCAGCTAAAACATGCATGTGGAACCCAGACTATGATCAACCGTGTGATCGGGAGACGTGTTCCAATATGTCTCAGTTTTCGTCCCCTGGTACTCGGGTGCAACATTCCAGACGCTTTACTAACACTCTCCCGACTTGGAGAGTCAGTGCCTTTAACCTCCTGTTTGGCCCAGTTTGCAATTTCTGCGGAAGATGAACAGGAATAGGGAGAACCAATGAGAGACTAGCTGGAGGTGTCTGGACGGGCAAATTTAACTCTCATTTCGCACCAGGAAGAGGAATTAACCAAAGGCTCAGCGTGCCGTGCCGGAACTAGATTAGGGCCTGAAGCCATCCTGCGGTGTTGCGGCCAGCTCACGAGAAAGCGAGTTGAAGAAAGGAGCTCAGGGGCACTGTAATTCACAAACCTGCAGAGTTATAAATGACAGCTATCGTCCAAAAATATACTGAAGTAAGGCTGCCAAGAGGACTTGAAAGCGGGGCAGAATTGCAGGAAACCGATTTCAGGAGGTAGACTGGAATTGCATTTAAAGCATAGGAAAAGAGGCAGAACGTCCACAATGATGCACTTGGCCAAAAAGGGCGTATGCGTTTTTTCCTGAATATATTCACGAAAAAAGGCATACGCACTTTTTGGCCAACCAAGCAAGCTTGCAAAGGAAATCTGCACTACAATGAAGTCTCACTTCCCCCCGGTCAAAAGGGCCATCTGAAAAAAGTGTAAAATCCAGAAAGTCAGGACAGGCCATAGAGAACTGGGAGCCTTGTTATGCTGATGGGCGTGATGTAAATTGCCAACAGCCACTCGGGAGAAGTGTATGGTGTTTCCTGAAACATCTAAAAAACAAAGCAACAGAGCCTAGGGCACTTCCACTTATGGTCCTATAGCTTAGGGAAATTAAAATCAAAAAGACACAGCCACCCCAAAGGTTGGGACGGCTCTGTTTACAAGAAACTGGTTTACGGTACAAGTTCAATATCGCAGAAAGTGAAAAATGGATAAAGAAGTTGTGGTACTTACGTACAATGCAGTATCACTCAGCAATGAAATCTATGTCATCAGGCCCGTAGCTGCATAATGAGTGGATTCAGGTATGATAATTCTTACTGAAATAAGTCACACAGAAAAAGAAACATCATAAGATATCACTAATACACGGAATGTAAACTTGGCTACACAGGAACTGAATTCCAAAACAGAACAGGGTCTCAAATTTAGAAACCCAACTTATGCTTGCTTAAGGGGAAAGGTGAGTTGGGGTGCTGCATAAAACCAGAGATTGAAATGGGCACAGATAAAGTTCCTTAAGCCAAATATGGAATAGACAAGAGCTACTCCTTGCTAAACGAAATGGACTCAACACCACATATTAAATGCCTAAGAGTGTACCTGACTAGGAAGTATCTTAAAACCTATGGATTGCTATGTCTCCAAAAGAGAATCAAGCGTGTGTACAGGGGCATAAACGCAGCAGTGATAGGACTGGAGAGGTTCGGTGAGCAAATGAAGACCCTTTGAGGTCATATTGCATGGTCACCATTCCACGGGTCTCAACTCTCCAGGTTTAAGGTATTCTTCCTTCAGCTAAAACATGCATGTGGAACCCAGACTATGATCAACCGTGTGATCGGGAGACGTGTTCCAATATGTGTCAGTTTTCGTCCCCTGGTACTCGGGTGCAACATTCCAGACGCTTTACTAACACTCTCCCGACTTGGAGAGTCAGTGCCTTTAACCTCCTGTTTGGCCCAGTTTGCAATTTCTGCGGAAGATGAACAGGAATAGGGAGAACCAATGAGAGACTAGCTGGAGGTGTCTGGACGGGCAAATTTAACTCTCATTTCCCACCAGGAAGAGGAATTAACCAAAGGCTCAGCGTGCCGTGCCGGAACCAGATTAGGGCCTGAAGCCATCCTGCGGTGTTGCGGCCAGCTCACGAGAAAGCGAGTTGAAGAAAGGAGCTCAGGGGCACTGTAATTCACAAACCTGCAGAGTTATAAATGACAGCTATCGTCCAAAAATATACTGAAGTAAGGCTGCCAAGAGGACTTGAAAGCGGGGCAGAATTGCAGGAAACCGATTTCAGGAGGTAGACTGGAATTGCATTTAAAGCATAGGAAAAGAGGCAGAACGTCCACAATGATGCACTTGGCCAAAAAGGGCGTATGCGTTTTTTCCTGAATATATTCAGGAAAAAAGGCATACGCCCTTTTTGGCCAACCAAGCAAGCTTGCAAAGGAAATCTGCACTACAATGAAGTCTCACTTCCCCCCGTTCAAAAGGGCCATCTGAAAAATGTGTAAAATCCAGAAAGGCAGGACAGGCCATGGAGAACTGCGAGCCTTGTTATGCTGACGGGCGGGATGTAAATTGCCAACAGCCACTCGGGAGAAGTGTATGGTGTTTCCTGAAACATCTAAAAAACAAAGCAACAGAGCCCAGGGCACTTCCACTTATGGTCCAATAGCTTAGGGAAATTAAAATCAAAAAGACACAGCCACCCAAAATAGTTTGGACGGCTCTGTTTACAAGAAACTCATTTACGGTACAAGTTCAATATGGCAGAAAGTGAAAAATGGATAAAGAAGTTGTGGTACTTACGTACAATGCAATATCACTCAGCAAGGAAATCTATGTCATCAGGCCCGTAGCAGCATAATGAGTGGATTCAGGTACGAAGATTCTAACTGAAATAAGTCACACAGAAAAAGAAACATCATAAGATATCACTAATACACGGAATGTAAACTTGGCTACAGAGGAACTGAATTACAAAACAGAACAGGGTCTCTAATTTAGAAACCCAACTTATGCTTGCTTAAGGGGAAAGGTGAGCTGGGGTGCTGCATAAAACCAGAGATTGAAATGAGCACAGATAAAGTTCCTTAAGCCAAATATGGAATAGACAAGAGCCACTGCTTGCTCAACGAAATGGACTCAACACCCCATATTAAACACCTAAGAATGTACCTGACCAGGAAGTATCTTAAAACCTATGGATTGCTATGTCTCCGAAAGAGAATCAAGCGTGTGTACAGGGGCATAAACGCAGCAGTGATAGGATTGGAGAGGTTCGGTGAGCAAATGAAGACCCTTTGAAGTCATATTGCATGGTACCCATTCCACGGGTCTCAACTCTCCAGGTTTAAGGTATTCTTCCTTCAGCTAAAACATGCATGTGGAACCCAGAGTATGATCAACCATGTGAGCGGGACACGTGTTCCAATATGTGTCAGTTTTCGTCCCCTGGTACTCGGGTGCAACATTCCAGACGCTTTACTAACACTCTCCCGACTTGGAGAGTCAGTGCCTTTAACCTCCTGTTTGGCCCAGTTTGCAATTTCTGCGGAAGATGAACAGGAATTGGGAGAACCAATGACAGACTAGCTGGAGGTGTCTTGACGGGCAAATTTAACTCTCATTTCGCACCTGGAAGAGGAATTAACCAAAGGCTCAGCGTGCCGTGCCCGTACCAGATTAGGGGCTGAATCCATCCTGCGGTGTTGCGGCCAGCTCACGAGAAAGCGAGTTGAAGAAAGGAGCTCAGGGGCACTGTAATTCACAAACCTGCAGAGTTATAAATGATACCTATCGTCCAAAAATATACTGAAGTAAGGCTGCCAAGAGGACTTGAAAGCGGTGCAGAATTGCAGGAAACCGATTTCGGGAGGTAGACTGGAATTGCATTTAAAGCATACGAAAAGAGGCAGAACGTCCACAATGATGCACTTGGCCAAAAAGGGCGTATGCGTTTTTTCCTGAATATATTCAGGAAAAAACGCATACGCCCTTTTTGGCCAACCAAGCAAGCTTGCAAGGAAATCTGCACTACAATGAAGTCTCACTTCCCCCCGGTCAAAAGGGCCATCTGAAAAAAGTGTAAAATCCAGAAAGGCAGGACAGGCCATGGAGAACTGGGAGCCTTGTTATGCTGATGGGCGGGATGTAAATTGCCAACAGCCACTCGGGAGAAGTGTATGGTGTTTCTTGAAACATCTAAAAAACAAAGCAACAGAGCCCAGGGCACTTCCACTTATGGTCCTATAGCTTAGGGAAATTAAAATCAAAAAGACACAGCCACCCAAAATAGTTTGGACGGCTCTGTTTACAAGAAACTCATTTACGGTACAAGTTCAATATCGCAGAAAGTGAAAAATGGATAAAGAAGTTGTGGTACTTACGTACAATGCAATATCACTCAGCAAGGAAATCTATGTCATCAGGCCCGTAGCAGCATAATGAGTGGATTCAGGTACGAAGATTCTAACTGAAATAAGTCACACAGAAAAAGAAACATCATAAGATATCACTAATACACGGAATGTAAACTTGGCTACAGAGGAACTGAATTACAAAACAGAACAGGGTCTCTAATTTAGAAACCCAACTTATGCTTGCTTAAGGGGAAAGGTGAGCTGGGGTGCTGCATAAAACCAGAGATTGAAATGAGCACAGATAAAGTTCCTTAAGCCAAATATGGAATAGACAAGAGCCACTGCTTGCTCAACGAAATGGACTCAACACCCCATATTAAACACCTAAGAATGTACCTGACCAGGAAGTATCTTAAAACCTATGGATTGCTATGTCTCCGAAAGAGAATCAAGCGTGTGTACAGGGGCATAAACGCAGCAGTGATAGGATTGGAGAGGTTCGGTGAGCAAATGAAGACCCTTTGAAGTTATATTGCATGGTACCCATTCCACGGGTCTCAACTCTCCAGGTTTAAGGTATTCTTCCTTCAGCAAAAACATGCATGTGGAACCCAGAGTATGATAAACCATGTGATCGGGAGATGTGTTCCAATATGTGTCAGTTTCCGTCCCCTGGTACTCGGGTGCAACATTCCAGACGCTTTACTAACACTCTCCCGACTTGGAGAGTCAGTGCCTTTAACCTCCTGTTTGGCCCAGTTTGCAATTTCTGCGGAAGATGAACAGGAATTGGGAGAACCAATGAGAGACTAGCTGGAGGTGTCTGGACGGGCAAATTTAACTCTCATTTCGCACCAGGAAGAGGAATTAACCAAAGGCTCAGCGTGCCGTGCCGGAACCAGATTAGGGCCTGAAGCCATCCTGCGGTGTTGCGGCCAGCTCACGAGAAAGCGAGTTGAAGAAAGGAGCTCAGGGGCACTGTAATTCACAAACCTGCCGAGTTATAAATGACAGCTATCATCCAAAAATATACTGAAGTAAGGCTGCCAAGAGGACTTGAAAGCAGGACAGAATTGCAGGAAACCGATTTCAGGAAGTAGACTGTTATTGCATTTAAAGCATAGGAAAAGAGGCAGAACGTCCACAATGATGCACTTGGCCAAAAAGGGCGTATGCGTTTTTTCCTGAATATATTCAGGAAAAAACGCATACGCCCTTTTTGGCCAACCAAGCAAGCTTGCAAAGGAAATCTGCACTACAATGAAGTCTCACTTCCCCCCGGTCAAAAGGGCCATCTGAAAAATGTGTAAAATCCAGAAAGTCAGGACAGGCCATGGAGACCTGGAAGCCTTGTTATGCTGATGGGCGGGATGTAAATTGCCAACAGCCACTCGGGAGAAGTGTATGGTGTTTCCTGAAACATCTAAAAAACAAAGCAACAGAGCCTAGGGCACTTCCACTTATGGTCCTATAGCTGAGAGAAATTAAAATCAAAAAGACAGAGCGACCCCAAAGATTGGGACGGCTCTGTTTACAAGAACCTGGTTTACGGTACAAGTTCAATATCGCAGAAAGTGAAAAATGGATAAAGAAGTTGTGGTACTTACGTACAATGCAATATCACTCAGCAAAGAAATCTATGTCATCAGGCCCATAGCAGCATAATGAGTGGATTCAGGTATGATGATTCTAACTGAAATAAGTCACACAGAAAAAGAAACATCATAAGATATCACTAATACACGGAATGTAAACTTGGCTACACAGGAACTGAATTCCAAAACAGAACAGGGTCTCAAATTTAGAAACCCAACTTATGCTTGCTTAAGGGGAAAGGTGAGTTGGGGTGCTGCATAAAACCAGAGATTGAAATGAGCACAGATAAAGTTCCTTAAGCCAAATATGGAATAGACAAGAGCTACTCCTTGCTCAACGAAATGGACTCAACACCCCATATTAAACGCCTAAGAATGTACCTGACTAGGAAGTATCTTAAAACCTATAGACTGCTATGTCTCCGAAAGAGAATAAAGCGTGTGTACAGGGGCATAAATGCAGCAGTGATAGGACTGGAGAGGTTCGGTGAGCAAATGAAGACCCTTTGAAGTCATATTGCATGGTACCCATTCCACGGGTCTCAACTCTCCAGGGTTAAGGTATTCTTCCTTCAGCTAAAACATGCATGTGGAACCCAGAGTATGATCAACCGTGTGATCAGGAGATGTGTTCCAATATGTGTCAGTTTTCGTCCCCTGGTACTCGGGTGCAACATTCCAGACGCTTTACTAACACTCTCCCGACTTGGAGAGTCAGTGCCTTTAACCTCCTGTTTGGCCCAGTTTGCAATTTCTGCGGAAGATGAACAGGAATAGGGAGAACCAATGACATACTAGCTAGAGGTGTCTGGACGGGCAAATTTAACTCTCATTTCGCACCAGGAAGAGGAATTAACCAAAGGCTCAGCGTGCCGTGCCGGAACCAGATTAGGGCCTGAAGCCATCCTGCGGTGTTGCGGCCAGCTCACGAGAAAGCGAGTTGAAGAAAGGAGCTCAGGGGCACTGTAATTCACAAACCTCCCGAGTTATAAATGACAGCTATCATCCAAAAATATACTGAAGTAAGGCTGCCAAGAGGACTTGAAAGCAGGACAGAATTGCAGGAAACCGATTTCAGGAAGTAGACTGGAATTGCATTTAAAGCATAGGAAAAGAGGCAGAACGTCCACAATGATGCACTTGGCCAAAAAGGGCGTATGCGTTTTTTTCCTGAATATATTCAGGAAAAAACGCATACGCCCTTTTTGGCCAACCAAGCAAGCTTGCAAAGGAAATCTGCGCTACAATGAAGTCTCACTTCCCCCCGGTCAAAAGGGCCATCTGAAAAAAGTGTAAAATCCAGAAAGGCAGGACAGGCCATGGAGAACTGGGAGCCTTGTTATGCTGATGGGCGGGATGTAAATTGCCAACAGCCACTCGGGAGAAGTGTATGGTGTTTCCTGAAACATCTAAAAAACAAAGCAACAGAGCCTAGGGCACTTCCACTTATGGTCCTATAGCTGAGAGAAATTAAAATCAAAAAGACAGAGCGACCCCAAAGATTGGGACGGCTCTGTTTACAAGAACCTGGTTTACGGTACAAGTTCAATATCGCAGAAAGTGAAAAATGGATAAAGAAGTTGTGGTACTTACGTACAATGCAATATCACTCAGCAAAGAAATCTATGTCATCAGGCCCATAGCAGCATAATGAGTGGATTCAGGTATGATGATTCTAACTGAAATAAGTCACACAGAAAAAGAAACATCATAAGATATCACTAATACACGGAATGTAAACTTGGCTACACAGGAACTGAATTCCTAAACAGAACAGGGTCTCAAATTTAGAAACCCAACTTATGCTTGCTTAAGGGGAAAGGTGAGTTGGGGTGCTGCATAAAACCAGAGATTGAAATGAGCACAGATAAAGTTCCTTAAGCCAAATATGGAATAGACAAGAGCTACTCCTTGCTCAACGAAATGGACTCAACACCCCATATTAAACGCCTAAGAATGTACCTGACTAGGAAGTATCTTAAAACCTATGGATTGCTATGTCTCTGAAAGAGAATCAAGCGTGTGTACAGGGGCATAAACGCAGCAGTGATAGGACTGGAGAGGTTCGGTGAGCAAATGAAGACCCTTTGAAGTCATATTGCATGGTACCCATTCCACGGGTCTCAACTCTCCAGGTTTAAGGTATTCTTCCTTCAGCTAAAACATGCATGTGGAACCCAGAGTATGATCAACCGTGTGATCGGGAGACGTGTTCCAATATGTGTCAGTTTTCGTCCCCTGGTACTCGGGTGCAACATTCCAGACGCTTTACTAACACTCTCCCGACTTGGAGAGTCAGTGCCTTTAACCTCCTGTTTGGCCCAGTTTGCAATTTCTGCGGAAGATGAACAGGAATAGGGAGAACCAATGAGAGACTAGCTGGAGGTGTCTGGACGGGCAAATTTAACTCTCATTTCCCACCAGGAAGAGGAATGAACCAAAGGCTCAGCGTGCCGTGCCGGAACCAGATTAGGGCCTGAAGCAACCATGCGGCGTTGCGGCCAGCTCACGAAAAAGCGAGTTGAAGAAAGGAGCTCAGGGGCACTCTAATTCACAAACATGCAGAGTTATAAATGACAGCTATCGTCCAAAAATATACTGAAGTAAGGCTGCCAAGAGGACTTGAAAGTGGGGCAGAATTGCAGGAAACCGATTTCAGGAGGTAGACTGGAATTGCATTTAAAGCATAGGAAAAGAGGCAGAACGTCCACAATGATGCACTTGGCCAAAAAGGGCGTATGCGTTTTTTCCTGAATATATTCAGGAAAAAACGCATACGCCCTTTTTGGCCAACCAAGCAAGCTTGCAAAGGAAATCTGCACTACAATGAAGTCTCACTTCCCCCCGGTCAAAAGGGCCATCTGAAAAATGTGTAAAATCCAGAAAGTCAGGACAGGCCATGGAGACCTGGGAGCCTTGTTATGCTGATGGGCGGGATGTAAATTGCCAACAGCCACTCGGGAGAAGTGTATGGTGTTTCCTGAAACATCTAAAAAACAAAGAAACAGAGCTTAGGGCACTTCCACTTATGGTCCTATAGCTTAGGGAAATTAAAATAAAAAAGACAGACCACCCAAAATAGTTGGGACGGCTCTGTTTACAAGAAACTCATTTTCAGTACAAGTTCAATATCGCAGAAAGTGAAAAATGGATAAAGAAGTTGTGGTACTTACGTACAATGCAATATCACTCAGCAAGGAAATCTATGTCATCAGGCCCATAGCAGCATAATGAGTGGATTCAGGTATGATGATTCTAACTGAAATAAGTCACACAGAAAAAGAAACATCATAAGATATCACTAATACACGGAATGTAAACTTGGCTACACAGGAACTGAATTCCAAAACAGAACAGAGTCTCAAATTTAGAAACCCAACTTATGCTTGCTTAAGGAGAAAGGTGAGTTGGGGTGCTGCATAAAACCATAGATTGAAATGAGCACAGATAAAGTTCCTTAAGCCAAATATGGAATAGACAAGAGCTACTCCTTGCTCAACGAAATGGAGTCAAGACCCCATATTAAACACCTAAGTATATACCTGACTAGGAAGTATCTTAAAACCTATGGATTGCTATGTCTCCGAAAGAGAATCAATCGTGTGTGCAGGGGCATAAACGCAGCAGTGATAGGATTGGAGAGGTTCGGTGAGCAAATGAAGACCCTTTGAAGTCATATTGCATGGTACCCATTCCACGGGTGTCAAATCTCCAGGTTTAAGGTATTCTTCCTTCAGCTAAAACATGCATGTGGAACCCAGAGTATGATCAACCGTGTGATCGGGAGACGTGTTCCAATATGTCTCAGTTTTCGTCCCCTGGTACTCGGGTGCAACATTCCAGACGCTTTACTAACACTCTCCCGACTTGGAGAGTCAGTGCCTTTAACCTCCTGTTTGGCCCAGTTTGCAATTTCTGCGGAAGATGAACAGGAATAGGGAGAACCAATGAGAGACTAGCTGGAGGTGTCTGGACGGGCAAATTTAACTCTCATTTCGCACCAGGAAGAGGAATTAACCAAAGGCTCAGCGTGCCGTGCCGGAACCAGATTAGGGCCTGAAGCCATCCTGCGGTGTTGCGGCCAGCTCACGAGAAAGCGAGTTGAAGAAAGGAGCTCAGGGGCACTGTAATTCACAAACCTGCAGAGTTATAAATGACAGCTATCGTCCAAAAATATACTGAAGTAAGGCTGCCAAGAGGACTTGAAAGCGGGGCAGAATTGCAGGAAACCGATTTCAGGAGGTAGACTGGAATTGCATTTAAAGCATAGGAAAAGAGGCAGAACGTCCACAATGATGCACTTGGCCAAAAAGGGCGTATGCGTTTTTTCCTGAATATATTCAGGAAAAAAGGCATACGCCCTTTTTGGCCAACCAAGCAAGCTTGCAAAGGAAATCTGCACTACAATGAAGTCTCACTTCCCCCCGGTCAAAAGGGCCATCTGAAAAAAGTGTAAAATCCAGAAAGGCAGGACAGGCCATGGAGAACTGCGAGCCTTGTTATGCTGACGGGCGGGATGTAAATTGCCAACAGCCACTCGGGAGAAGTGTATGGTGTTTCCTGAAACATCTAAAAAACAAAGCAACAGAGCCCAGGGCACTTCCACTTATGGTCCTATAGCTTAGGGAAATTAAAATCAAAAAGACACAGCCACCCAAAATAGTTTGGACGGCTCTGTTTACAAGAAACTCATTTACGGTACAAGTTCAATATCGCAGAAAGTGAAAAATGGATAAAGAAGTTGTGGTACTTACGTACAATGCAATATCACTCAGCAAGGAAATCTATGTCATCAGGCCCGTAGCAGCATAATGAGTGGATTCAGGTACGAAGATTCTAACTGAAATAAGTCACACAGAAAAAGAAACATCATAAGATATCACTAATACACGGAATGTAAACTTGGCTACACAGGAACTGAATTACAAAACAGAACAGGGTCTCAAATTTAGAAACCCAACTTATGCTTGCTTAAGGGGAAAGGTGAGTTGGCGTGCTGCATAAAACCAGAGATTGAAATGAGCACAGATAAAGTTCCTTAAGCCAAATATGGAATAGACAAGAGCTACTCCTTGCTCAACGAAATGGACTCAACACCCCATATTAAACGCCTAAGAATGTACCTGACTAGGAAGTATCTTAAAACCTATGGACTGCTATGTCTCCGAAAGAGAATCAAGCGTGTGTACAGGGGCATAAACGCAGCAGTGATAGGATTGGAGAGGTTCGGTGAGCAAATGAAGACCCTTTGAAGTCATATTGCATGGTACCCATTCCACGGGTCGCAACTCTCCAGGTTTAAGGTATTCTTCCTTCACCTAAAACATGCATGTGGAACCCAGAGTATGATCAACTGTGTGATCGGGAGACGTGTTCCAATATGTGTCAGTTTTCGTCCCCTGGTACTCGGGTGCAACATTCCACACGCTTTACTAACACTCTCCCGACTTGGAGAGTCAGTGCCTTTAACCTCCTGTTTGGCCCAGTTTGCAATTTCTGCGGAAGATGAACAGGAATAGGGAGAACCAATGAGAGACTAGCTGGAGGTGTCTGGACGGGCAAATTTAACTCTTATTTCCCACCAGGAAGAGGAATTAACCAAAGGCTCAGCGTGCCGTGCCGGAACCAGATTAGGGCCTGAAGCCATCCTGTGGTGTTGCGGCCAGCTCATGAGAAAGCGAGTTGAAGAAAGGAGCTCAGGGGCACTGTAATTCACAAACTTGCAGAGTTATAAATGACAGCTATCGTCCAAAAATATACTGAAGTAAGGCTGCCAAGAGGACTTGAAAGCGGGGCAGAATTGCAGGAAACCGATTTCAGGAGGTAGACTGGAATTGCATTTAAAGCATAGGAAAAGAGGCAGAACGTCCACAATGATGCACTTGGCCAAAAAGGGCGTATGCGTTTTTTCCTGAATATATTCAGGAAAAAACGCATACGCCCTTTTTGGCCAACCAAGCAAGCTTGCAAAGGAAATCTGCACTACAATGAAGTCTCACTTCCACCCGGTCAAAAGGGCCATCTGAAAAAAGTGTAAAATACAGAAAGGCAGGACAGGCCATGGAGAACTGGGAGCCTTGTTATGCTGATGGGCGGGATGTAAATTGCCAACAGCCACTCGGGAGAAGTGTATGGTGTTTCCTGAAACATCTAAAAAACAAAGCAACAGAGCCTAGGGCACTTCCACATATGGTCCTATAGCTTAGGGAAATTAAAATCAAAAAGACACAGCCACCCCAAAGGTTGGGACGGCTCTGTTTACAAGAACCTGGTTTACGGTACAAGTTCAATATTGCAGAAAGTGAAAAATGGATAAAGAAGTTGTGGTACTTACGTACAATGCAGTATCACTCAGCAATGAAATCTATGTCATCAGGCCCGTAGCAGCATAATGAGTGGATTCAGGTATGATGATTCTTACTGAAATAAGTCACACAGAAAAAGAAACATCATAAGATATCACTAATACACGGAATGTAAACTTGGCTACACAGGAACTGAATTCCAAAACAGAACAGGGTCTCAAATTTAGAAACCCAACTTATGCTTGCTTAAGGGGAAAGGTGAGTTGGGGTGCTGCATAAAACCAGAGATTGAAATGAGCACAGATAAAGTTCCTTAAGCCAAATATGGAATAGACAAGAGCTACTCCTTGCTCAACGAAATGGACTCAACACCCCATATTAAACGCCTAAGAATGTACCTGACTAGGAAGTATCTTAAAACCTATGGATTGCTATGTCTCCGAAAGAGAATCAAGCGTGTGTACAGGGGCATAAACGCAGCAGTGATAGGACTGGAGAAGTTCGGTGAACAAATGAAGACCCTTTTAAGTCATATTGCATGGTACCCATTCCACGGGTCTCAACTCTCCAGGTTTAAGGTATTCTTCCTTCAGCTAAAACATGCATGTGGAACCCAGACTATGATCAACCGTGTGATCGGGAGACGTGTTCCAATATGTCTCAGTTTTCGTCCCCTGGTACTCGGGTGCAACATTCCAGACGCTTTACTAACACTCTCCCGACTTGGAGAGTCAGTGCCTTTAACCTCCTGTTTGGCCCAGTTTGCAATTTCTGCGGAAGATGAACAGGAATAGGGAGAACCAATGAGAGACTAGCTGGAGGTGTCTGGACGGGCAAATTTAACTCTCATTTCGCACCAGGAAGAGGAATTAACCAAAGGCTCAGCGTGCCGTGCCGGAACTAGATTAGGGCCTGAAGCCATCCTGCGGTGTTGCGGCCAGCTCACGAGAAAGCGAGTTGAAGAAAGGAGCTCAGGGGCACTGTAATTCACAAACCTGCAGAGTTATAAATGACAGCTATCGTCCAAAAATATACTGAAGTAAGGCTGCCAAGAGGACTTGAAAGCGGGGCAGAATTGCAGGAAACCGATTTCAGGAGGTAGACTGGAATTGCATTTAAAGCATAGGAAAAGAGGCAGAACGTCCACAATGATGCACTTGGCCAAAAAGGGCGTATGCGTTTTTTCCTGAATATATTCAGGAAAAAAGGCATACGCACTTTTTGGCCAACCAAGCAAGCTTGCAAAGGAAATCTGCACTACAATGAAGTCTCACTTCCCCCCGGTCAAAAGGGCCATCTGAAAAAAGTGTAAAATCCAGAAAGTCAGGACAGGCCATAGAGAACTGGGAGCCTTGTTATGCTGATGGGCGTGATGTAAATTGCCAACAGCCACTCGGGAGAAGTGTATGGTGTTTCCTGAAACATCTAAAAAACAAAGCAACAGAGCCTAGGGCACTTCCACTTATGGTCCTATAGCTTAGGGAAATTAAAATCAAAAAGACACAGCCACCCCAAAGGTTGGGACGGCTCTGTTTACAAGAAACTGGTTTACGGTACAAGTTCAATATCGCAGAAAGTGAAAAATGGATAAAGAAGTTGTGGTACTTACGTACAATGCAGTATCACTCAGCAATGAAATCTATGTCATCAGGCCCGTAGCTGCATAATGAGTGGATTCAGGTACGATGATTCTTACTGAAATAAGTCACACAGAAAAAGAAACATCATAAGATATCACTAATACACGGAATGTAAACCTGGCTACACAGGAACTGAATTCCAAAACAGAACAGGGTCTCAAATTTAGAAACCCAACTTATGCTTGCTTAAGGGGAAAGGTGAGTTGGGGTGCTGCATAAAACCAGAGATTGAAATGAGCACAGATAAAGTTCCTTAAGCCAAATATGGAATAGACAAGAGCTACTCCTTGCTCAACGAAATGGACTCAACACCCCATATTAAACGCCTAAGAATGTACCTGACTAGGAAGTATCTTAAAACCTATGGATTGCTATGTCTCCGAAAGAGAATCAAGCGTGTGTACAGGGGCATAAACGCAGCAGTGATAGGATTGGAGAAGTTCGGTGAACAAATGAAGACCCTTTGAAGTCATATTGCATGGTACCCATTCCACGGGTCTCAACTCTCCAGGTTTAAGGGATTCTTCCTTCAGCTAAAACATGCATGTGGAACCCAGAGTATGATCAACCGTGTGATCGGGAGACGTGTTCCAATATGTGTCAGTTGTCGTCCCCTGGTACTCGGGTGCAACATTCCAGACGCTTTACTAACACTCTCCCGACTTGGAGAGTCAGTGCCTTTAACCTCCTGTTTGGCCCAGTTTGCAATTTCTGCGGAAGATGAACAGGAATAGGGAGAACCAATGAGAGACTAGCTGGAGGTGTCTGGACGGGCAAATTTAACTCTCATTTCGCACCAGGAAGAGGAATTAACCAAAGGCTCAGCGTGCCGTGCCGGAACCAGATTAGGGCCTGAAGCAATCCTGCGGTGTTGCGGCCAGCTCACGAGAAAGCGAGTTGAAGAAAGGAGCTCAGGGGCACTGTAATTCACAAACCTGCAGAGTTATAAATGACAGCTATCGTCCAAAAATATACTGAAGTAAGGCTGCCAAGAGGACTTGAAAGCGGGGCAGGATTGCAGGAAACCGATTTCAGGAGGTAGACTGGAATTGCATTTAAAGCATAGGAAAAGAGGCAGAACGTCCACAATGATGCACTTGGCCAAAAAGGGCGTATGCGTTTTTTCCTGAATATATTCAGGAAAAAACGCATACGCCCTTTTTGGCCAACCAAGCAAGCTTGCAAAGGAAATCTGCACTACAATGAAGTCTCACTTCCCCCCGGTCAAAAGGGCCATCTGAAAAAAGTGTAAAATCCAGAAAGGCAGGACAGGCCATGGAGAACTGGGAGCCTTGTTATGCTGATGGGCGGGATGTAAATTGCCAACAGCCACTCGGGAGAAGTGTATGGTGTTTCCTGAAACATCTAAAAAACAAAGCAACAGAGCCTAGGGCACTTCCACTTATGGTCCTATAGCTTAGGGAAATTAAAATCAAAAAGACACAGCCACCCCAAAGGTTGGGACGGCTCTGTTTACAAGAACCTGGTTTACGGTACAAGTTCAATATCGCAGAAAGTGAAAAATGGATAAAGAAGTTGTGGTAGTTATGTACAATGCAATATCACACAGCAATGAAATCTATGTCATCAGGCCCGTAGCAGCATAATGAGTGGATTCAGGTACGATGATTCTAACTGAAATAAGTCACACAGAAAAAGAAACATCATAAGATATCACTAATACACGGAATGTAAACTTGGCTACACAGGAACTGAATTCCAAAACAGAACAGGGTCTCAAATTTAGAAACCCAACTTATGCTTGCTTAAGGGGAAAGGTGAGTTGGGGTGCTGCATAAAACCAGAGATTGAAATGAGCACAGATAAAGTTCCTTAAGCCAAATATGGAATAGACAAGAGCTACTCCTTGCTCAACGAAATGGACTCAACACCCCATATTAAACGCCTAAGAATGTACCTGACTAGGAAGTATCTTAAAACCTATAGACTGCTATGTCTCCGAAAGAGAATAAAGCGTGTGTACAGGGGCATAAATGCAGCAGTGATAGGACTGGAGAGGTTCGGTGAGCAAATGAAGACCCTTTGAAGTCATATTGCATGGTACCCATTCCACGGGTCTCAACTCTCCAGGGTTAAGGTATTCTTCCTTCAGCTAAAACATGCATGTGGAACCCAGAGTATGATCAACCGTGTGATCAGGAGACGTGTTCCAATATGTGTCAGTTTTCGTCCCCTGGTACTCGGGTGCAACATTCCAGACGCTTTACTAACACTCTCCCGACTTGGAGAGTCAGTGCCTTTAACCTCCTGTTTGGCCCAGTTTGCAATTTCTGCGGAAGATGAACAGGAATAGGGAGAACCAATGACATACTAGCTAGAGGTGTCTGGACGGGCAAATTTAACTCTCATTTCGCACCAGGAAGAGGAATTAACCAAAGGCTCAGCGTGCCGTGCCGGAACCAGATTAGGGCCTGAAGCCATCCTGCGGTGTTGCGGCCAGCTCACGAGAAAGCGAGTTGAAGAAAGGAGCTCAGGGGCACTGTAATTCACAAACCTCCCGAGTTATAAATGACAGCTATCATCCAAAAATATACTGAAGTAAGGCTGCCAAGAGGACTTGAAAGCAGGACAGAATTGCAGGAAACCGATTTCAGGAAGTAGACTGGAATTGCATTTAAAGCATAGGAAAAGAGGCAGAACGTCCACAATGATGCACTTGGCCAAAAAGGGCGTATGCGTTTTTTTCCTGAATATATTCAGGAAAAAACGCATACGCCCTTTTTGGCCAACCAAGCAAGCTTGCAAAGGAAATCTGCACTACAATGAAGTCTCACTTCCCCCCGGTCAAAAGGGCCATCTGAAAAAAGTGTAAAATCCAGAAAGGCAGGACAGGCCATGGAGAACTGGGAGCCTTGTTATGCTGATGGGCGGGATGTAAATTGCCAACAGCCACTCGGGAGAAGTGTATGGTGTTTCCTGAAACATCTAAAAAACAAAGCAACAGAGCCTAGGGCACTTCCACTTATGGTCCTATAGCTGAGAGAAATTAAAATCAAAAAGACAGAGCGACCCCAAAGATTGGGACGGCTCTGTTTACAAGAACCTGGTTTACGGTACAAGTTCAATATCGCAGAAAGTGAAAAATGGATAAAGAAGTTGTGGTACTTACGTACAATGCAATATCACTCAGCAAAGAAATCTATGTCATCAGGCCCATAGCAGCATAATGAGTGGATTCAGGTATGATGATTCTAACTGAAATAAGTCACACAGAAAAAGAAACATCATAAGATATCACTAATACACGGAATGTAAACTTGGCTACACAGGAACTGAATTCCAAAACAGAACAGGGTCTCAAATTTAGAAACCCAACTTATGCTTGCTTAAGGGGAAAGGTGAGTTGGGGTGCTGCATAAAACCAGAGATTGAAATGAGCACAGATAAAGTTCCTTAAGCCAAATATGGAATAGACAAGAGCTACTCCTTGCTCAACGAAATGGACTCAACACCCCATATTAAACGCCTAAGAATGTACCTGACTAGGAAGTATCTTAAAACCTATGGATTGCTATGTCTCTGAAAGAGAATCAAGCGTGTGTACAGGGGCATAAACGCAGCAGTGATAGGACTGGAGAGGTTCGGTGAGCAAATGAAGACCCTTTGAAGTCATATTGCATGGTACCCATTCCACGGGTCTCAACTCTCCAGGCTTAAGGTATTCTTCCTTCAGCTAAAACATGCATGTGGAACCCAGAGTATGATCAACCGTGTGATCGGGAGACGTGTTCCAATATGTGTCAGTTTTCGTCCCCTGGTACTCGGGTGCAACATTCCAGACGCTTTACTAACACTCTCCCGACTTGGAGAGTCAGTGCCTTTAACCTCCTGTTTGGCCCAGTTTGCAATTTCTGCGGAAGATGAACAGGAATAGGGAGAACCAATGAGAGACTAGCTGGAGGTGTCTGGACGGGCAAATTTAACTCTCATTTCCCACCAGGAAGAGGAATGAACCAAAGGCTCAGCGTGCCGTGCCGGAACCAGATTAGGGCCTGAAGCAACCATGCGGCGTTGCGGCCAGCTCACGAAAAAGCGAGTTGAAGAAAGGAGCTCAGGGGCACTCTAATTCACAAACATGCAGAGTTATAAATGACAGCTATCGTCCAAAAATATACTGAAGTAAGGCTGCCAAGAGGACTTGAAAGTGGGGCAGAATTGCAGGAAACCGATTTCAGGAGGTAGACTGGAATTGCATTTAAAGCATAGGAAAAGAGGCAGAACGTCCACAATGATGCACTTGGCCAAAAAGGGCGTATGCGTTTTTTCCTGAATATATTCAGGAAAAAACGCATACGCCCTTTTTGGCCAACCAAGCAAGCTTGCAAAGGAAATCTGCACTACAATGAAGTCTCACTTCCCCCCGGTCAAAAGGGCCATCTGAAAAATGTGTAAAATCCAGAAAGTCAGGACAGGCCATGGAGACCTGGGAGCCTTGTTATGCTGATGGGCGGGATGTAAATTGCCAACAGCCACTCGGGAGAAGTGTATGGTGTTTCCTGAAACATCTAAAAAACAAAGAAACAGAGCTTAGGGCACTTCCACTTATGGTCCTATAGCTTAGGGAAATTAAAATAAAAAAGACAGACCACCCAAAATAGTTGGGACGGCTCTGTTTACAAGAAACTCATTTTCAGTACAAGTTCAATATCGCAGAAAGTGAAAAATGGATAAAGAAGTTGTGGTACTTACGTACAATGCAATATCACTCAGCAAGGAAATCTATGTCATCAGGCCCATAGCAGCATAATGAGTGGATTCAGGTATGATGATTCTAACTGAAATAAGTCACACAGAAAAAGAAACATCATAAGATATCACTAATACACGGAATGTAAACTTGGCTACACAGGAACTGAATTCCAAAACAGAACAGAGTCTCAAATTTAGAAACCCAACTTATGCTTGCTTAAGGAGAAAGGTGAGTTGGGGTGCTGCATAAAACCATAGATTGAAATGAGCACAGATAAAGTTCCTTAAGCCAAATATGGAATAGACAAGAGCTACTCCTTGCTCAACGAAATGGAGTCAAGACCCCATATTAAACACCTAAGTATATACCTGACTAGGAAGTATCTTAAAACCTATGGATTGCTATGTCTCCGAAAGAGAATCAATCGTGTGTGCAGGGGCATAAACGCAGCAGTGATAGGATTGGAGAGGTTCGGTGAGCAAATGAAGACCCTTTGAAGTCATATTGCATGGTACCCATTCCACGGGTGTCAAATCTCCAGGTTTAAGGTATTCTTCCTTCAGCTAAAACATGCATGTGGAACCCAGAGTATGATCAACCGTGTGATCGGGAGACGTGTTCCAATATGTCTCAGTTTTCGTCCCCTGGTACTCGGGTGCAACATTCCAGACGCTTTACTAACACTCTCCCGACTTGGAGAGTCAGTGCCTTTAACCTCCTGTTTGGCCCAGTTTGCAATTTCTGCGGAAGATGAACAGGAATAGGGAGAACCAATGAGAGACTAGCTGGAGGTGTCTGGACGGGCAAATTTAACTCTCATTTCGCACCAGGAAGAGGAATTAACCAAAGGCTCAGCGTGCCGTGCCGGAACCAGATTAGGGCCTGAAGCCATCCTGCGGTGTTGCGGCCAGCTCACGAGAAAGCGAGTTGAAGAAAGGAGCTCAGGGGCACTGTAATTCACAAACCTGCAGAGTTATAAATGACAGCTATCGTCCAAAAATATACTGAAGTAAGGCTGCCAAGAGGACTTGAAAGCGGGGCAGAATTGCAGGAAACCGATTTCAGGAGGTAGACTGGAATTGCATTTAAAGCATAGGAAAAGAGGCAGAACGTCCACAATGATGCACTTGGCCAAAAAGGGCGTATGCGTTTTTTCCTGAATATATTCAGGAAAAAAGGCATACGCCCTTTTTGGCCAACCAAGCAAGCTTGCAAAGGAAATCTGCACTACAATGAAGTCTCACTTCCCCCCGGTCAAAAGGGCCATCTGAAAAAAGTGTAAAATCCAGAAAGGCAGGACAGGCCATGGAGAACTGCGAGCCTTGTTATGCTGACGGGCGGGATATAAATTGCCAACAGCCACTCGGGAGAAGTGTATGGTGTTTCCTGAAACATCTAAAAAACAAAGCAACAGAGCCCAGGGCACTTCCACTTATGGTCCTATAGCTTAGGGAAATTAAAATCAAAAAGACACAGCCACCCAAAATAGTTTGGACGGCTCTGTTTACAAGAAACTCATTTACGGTACAAGTTCAATATCGCAGAAAGTGAAAAATGGATAAAGAAGTTGTGGTACTTACGTACAATGCAATATCACTCAGCAAGGAAATCTATGTCATCAGGCCCGTAGCAGCATAATGAGTGGATTCAGGTACGAAGATTCTAACTGAAATAAGTCACACAGAAAAAGAAACATCATAAGATATCACTAATACACGGAATGTAAACTTGGCTACACAGGAACTGAATTACAAAACAGAACAGGGTCTCAAATTTAGAAACCCAACTTATGCTTGCTTAAGGGGAAAGGTGAGTTGGCGTGCTGCATAAAACCAGAGATTGAAATGAGCACAGATAAAGTTCCTTAAGCCAAATATGGAATAGACAAGAGCTACTCCTTGCTCAACGAAATGGACTCAACACCCCATATTAAACGCCTAAGAATGTACCTGACTAGGAAGTATCTTAAAACCTATGGACTGCTATGTCTCCGAAAGAGAATCAAGCGTGTGTACAGGGGCATAAACGCAGCAGTGATAGGATTGGAGAGGTTCGGTGAGCAAATGAAGACCCTTTGAAGTCATATTGCATGGTACCCATTCCACGGGTCGCAACTCTCCAGGTTTAAGGTATTCTTCCTTCACCTAAAACATGCATGTGGAACCCAGAGTATGATCAACTGTGTGATCGGGAGACGTGTTCCAATATGTGTCAGTTTTCGTCCCCTGGTACTCGGGTGCAACATTCCACACGCTTTACTAACACTCTCCCGACTTGGAGAGTCAGTGCCTTTAACCTCCTGTTTGGCCCAGTTTGCAATTTCTGCGGAAGATGAACAGGAATAGGGAGAACCAATGAGAGACTAGCTGGAGGTGTCTGGACGGGCAAATTTAACTCTTATTTCCCACCAGGAAGAGGAATTAACCAAAGGCTCAGCGTGCCGTGCCGGAACCAGATTAGGGCCTGAAGCCATCCTGTGGTGTTGCGGCCAGCTCATGAGAAAGCGAGTTGAAGAAAGGAGCTCAGGGGCACTGTAATTCACAAACTTGCAGAGTTATAAATGACAGCTATCGTCCAAAAATATACTGAAGTAAGGCTGCCAAGAGGACTTGAAAGCGGGGCAGAATTGCAGGAAACCGATTTCAGGAGGTAGACTGGAATTGCATTTAAAGCATAGGAAAAGAGGCAGAACGTCCACAATGATGCACTTGGCCAAAAAGGGCGTATGCGTTTTTTCCTGAATATATTCAGGAAAAAACGCATACGCCCTTTTTGGCCAACCAAGCAAGCTTGCAAAGGAAATCTGCACTACAATGAAGTCTCACTTCCACCCGGTCAAAAGGGCCATCTGAAAAAAGTGTAAAATACAGAAAGGCAGGACAGGCCATGGAGAACTGGGAGCCTTGTTATGCTGATGGGCGGGATGTAAATTGCCAACAGCCACTCGGGAGAAGTGTATGGTGTTTCCTGAAACATCTAAAAAACAAAGCAACAGAGCCTAGGGCACTTCCACATATGGTCCTATAGCTTAGGGAAATTAAAATCAAAAAGACACAGCCACCCCAAAGGTTGGGACGGCTCTGTTTACAAGAACCTGGTTTACGGTACAAGTTCAATATCGCAGAAAGTGAAAAATGGATAAAGAAGTTGTGGTACTTACGTACAATGCAGTATCACTCAGCAATGAAATCTATGTCATCAGGCCCGTAGCAGCATAATGAGTGGATTCAGGTATGATGATTCTTACTGAAATAAGTCACACAGAAAAAGAAACATCATAAGATATCACTAATACACGGAATGTAAACTTGGCTACACAGGAACTGAATTCCAAAACAGAACAGGGTCTCAAATTTAGAAACCCAACTTATGCTTGCTTAAGGGGAAAGGTGAGTTGGGGTGCTGCATAAAACCAGAGATTGAAATGAGCACAGATAAAGTTCCTTAAGCCAAATATGGAACAGACAAGAGCTACTCCTTGCTCAACGAAATGGACTCAACACCCCATATTAAACGCCTAAGAATGTACCTGACTAGGAAGTATCTTAAAACCTATGGATTGCTATGTCTCCGAAAGAGAATCAAGCGTGTGTACAGGGGCATAAACGCAGCAGTGATAGGACTGGAGAAGTTCGGTGAACAAATGAAGACCCTTTTAAGTCATATTGCATGGTACCCATTCCACGGGTCTCAACTCTCCAGGTTTAAGGTATTCTTCCTTCAGCTAAAACATGCATGTGGAACCCAGACTATGATCAACCGTGTGATCGGGAGACGTGTTCCAATATGTCTCAGTTTTCGTCCCCTGGTACTCGGGTGCAACATTCCAGACGCTTTACTAACACTCTCCCGACTTGGAGAGTCAGTGCCTTTAACCTCCTGTTTGGCCCAGTTTGCAATTTCTGCGGAAGATGAACAGGAATAGGGAGAACCAATGAGAGACTAGCTGGAGGTGTCTGGACGGGCAAATTTAACTCTCATTTCGCACCAGGAAGAGGAATTAACCAAAGGCTCAGCGTGCCGTGCCGGAACTAGATTAGGGCCTGAAGCCATCCTGCGGTGTTGCGGCCAGCTCACGAGAAAGCGAGTTGAAGAAAGGAGCTCAGGGGCACTGTAATTCACAAACCTGCAGAGTTATAAATGACAGCTATCGTCCAAAAATATACTGAAGTAAGGCTGCCAAGAGGACTTGAAAGCGGGGCAGAATTGCAGGAAACCGATTTCAGGAGGTAGACTGGAATTGCATTTAAAGCATAGGAAAAGAGGCAGAACGTCCACAATGATGCACTTGGCCAAAAAGGGCGTATGCGTTTTTTCCTGAATATATTCAGGAAAAAAGGCATACGCACTTTTTGGCCAACCAAGCAAGCTTGCAAAGGAAATCTGCACTACAATGAAGTCTCACTTCCCCCCGGTCAAAAGGGCCATCTGAAAAAAGTGTAAAATCCAGAAAGTCAGGACAGGCCATAGAGAACTGGGAGCCTTGTTATGCTGATGGGCGTGATGTAAATTGCCAACAGCCACTCGGGAGAAGTGTATGGTGTTTCCTGAAACATCTAAAAAACAAAGCAACAGAGCCTAGGGCACTTCCACTTATGGTCCTATAGCTTAGGGAAATTAAAATCAAAAAGACACAGCCACCCCAAAGGTTGGGACGGCTCTGTTTACAAGAAACTGGTTTACGGTACAAGTTCAATATCGCAGAAAGTGAAAAATGGATAAAGAAGTTGTGGTACTTACGTACAATGCAGTATCACTCAGCAATGAAATCTATGTCATCAGGCCCGTAGCTGCATAATGAGTGGATTCAGGTATGATAATTCTTACTGAAATAAGTCACACAGAAAAAGAAACATCATAAGATATCACTAATACACGGAATGTAAACTTGGCTACACAGGAACTGAATTCCAAAACAGAACAGGGTCTCAAATTTAGAAACCCAACTTATGCTTGCTTAAGGGGAAAGGTGAGTTGGGGTGCTGCATAAAACCAGAGATTGAAATGAGCACAGATAAAGTTCCTTAAGCCAAATATGGAATAGACAAGAGCTACTCCTTGCTCAACGAAATGGACTCAACACCCCATATTAAACGCCTAAGAATGTACCTGACTAGGAAGTATCTTAAAACCTATGGATTGCTATGTCTCCGAAAGAGAATCAAGCGTGTGTACAGGGGCATAAACGCAGCAGTGATAGGATTGGAGAAGTTCGGTGAACAAATGAAGACCCTTTGAAGTCATATTGCATGGTACCCATTCCACGGGTCTCAACTCTCCAGGTTTAAGGGATTCTTCCTTCAGCTAAAACATGCATGTGGAACCCAGAGTATGATCAACCGTGTGATCGGGAGACGTGTTCCAATATGTGTCAGTTGTCGTCCCCTGGTACTCGGGTGCAACATTCCAGACGCTTTACTAACACTCTCCCGACTTGGAGAGTCAGTGCCTTTAACCTCCTGTTTGGCCCAGTTTGCAATTTCTGCGGAAGATGAACAGGAATAGGGAGAACCAATGAGAGACTAGCTGGAGGTGTCTGGACGGGCAAATTTAACTCTCATTTCCCACCAGGAAGAGGAATTAACCAAAGGCTCAGCGTGCCGTGCCGGAACCAGATTAGGGCCTGAAGCAATCCTGCGGTGTTGCGGCCAGCTCACGAGAAAGTGAGTTGAAGAAAGGAGCTCAGGGGCACTGTAATTCACAAACCTGCAGAGTTATAAATGACAGCTATCGTCCAAAAATATACTGAAGTAAGGCTGCCAAGAGGACTTGAAAGCGGGGCAGGATTGCAGGAAACCGATTTCAGGAGGTAGACTGGAATTGCATTTAAAGCATAGGAAAAGAGGCAGAACGTCCACAATGATGCACTTGGCCAAAAAGGGCGTATGCGTTTTTTCCTGAATATATTCAGGAAAAAACGCATACGCCCTTTTTGGCCAACCAAGCAAGCTTGCAAAGGAAATCTGCACTACAATGAAGTCTCACTTCCCCCCGGTCAAAAGGGCCATCTGAAAAAAGTGTAAAATCCAGAAAGGCAGGACAGGCCATGGAGAACTGGGAGCCTTGTTATGCTGATGGGCGGGATGTAAATTGCCAACAGCCACTCGGGAGAAGTGTATGGTGTTTCCTGAAACATCTAAAAAACAAAGCAACAGAGCCTAGGGCACTTCCACTTATGGTCCTATAGATTAGGGAAATTAAAATCAAAAAGACACAGCCACCCCAAAGGTTGGGACGGCTCTGTTTACAAGAACCTGGTTTACGGTACAAGTTCAATATCGCAGAAAGTGAAAAATGGATAAAGAAGTTGTGGTAGTTATGTACAATGCAATATCACACAGCAATGAAATCTATGTCATCAGGCCCGTAGCAGCATAATGAGTGGATTCAGGTACGATGATTCTAACTGAAATAAGTCACACAGAAAAAGAAACATCATAAGATATCACTAATACACGGAATGTAAACTTGGCTACACAGGAACTGAATTACAAAACAGAACAGGGTCTCAAATTTAGAAAACCAACTTATGCTTGCTTAAGGGGAAAGGTGAGTTGGCGTGCTGCATAAAACCAGAGATTGAAATGAGCACAGATAAAGTTCCTTAAGCCAAATATGGAATAGACAAGAGCTACTCCTTGCTCAACGAAATGGACTCAACACACCATATTAAATGCCTAATAGTGTACCTGACTAGGAAGTATCTTAAAACCTATGGATTGCTATGTCTCCGAAAGAGAATCAAGCGTGTGTACAGGGGCATAAACGCAGCAGTGATAGGACTGGAGAGGTTCGGTGAGCAAATGAAGAACCTTTGAAGTCATATTGCATGGTACCCATTCCACGGGTCTCAACTCTCCAGGTTTAAGGTATTCTTCCTTCAGCTAAAACATGCATGTGGAACCCAGAGTATGATCAACCGTGTGATCAGGAGACGTGTTCCAATATGTGTCAGTTTTCGTCCCCTGGTACTCGGGTGCAACATTCCAGACGCTTTACTAACACTCTCCCAACTTGGAGAGTCAGTGCCTTTAACCTCCTGTTTGGCCCAGTTTGCAATTTCTGCGGAAGATGAACAGGAATAGGGAGAACCAATGAGAGACTAGCTGGAGGGGTCTGGACGGGCAAATTTAACTCTCATTTCCCACGAGGAAGAGGAATTAACCAAAGGCTCAGCGTGCCGTGCCGGAACCAGATTAGGGCCTGAAGCCATCCTGCGGTGTTGCGGCCGGCTCACGAGAAAGCGAGTTGAAGAAAGGAGCTCAGGGGCACTGTAATTCACAAACCTGCAGAGTTATAAATGACAGCTATCGTCCAAAAATATACTGAAGTAAGGCTGCCAAGAGGACTTGAAAGCGGGGCAGAATTGCAGGAAACCGATTTCAGGAGGTAGACTGGAATTGCATTTAAAGCATAGGAAAAGAGGCAGAACGTCCACAATGATGCACTTGGCCAAAAAGGGCGTATGCGTTTTTTCCTGAATATATTCAGGAAAAAACGCATACGCCCTTTTTGGCCAACCAAGCAAGCTTGCAAAGGAAATCTGCACTACAATGAAGTCTCACTTCCCCCCGGTCAAAAGGGCCATCTGAAAAAAGTGTAAAATCCAGAAAGGCAGGACAGGCCATGGAGAACTGGGAGCCTTGTTATGCTGATGGGCGGGATGTAAATTGCCGACAGCCACTCGGGAGAAGTGTATGGTGTTTCCTGAAACATCTAAAAAACAAAGCAACAGAGCCTAGGGCACTTCCACTTATGGTCCTATAGCTTAGGGAAATTAAAATCAAAAAGACACAGCCACCCCAAAGGTTGGGACGGCTCTGTTTACAAGAACCTGGTTTACGGTACAAGTTCAATATCGCAGAAAGTGAAAAATGGATAAAGAAGTTGTGGTACTTATGTACAATGCAATATCACACAGCAATGAAATCTATGTCATCAGGCCCATAGCAGCATAATGAGTGGATTCAGGTATGATGATTCTAACTGAAATAAGTCACACAGAAAAAGAAACATCATAAGATATCACTAATACACGGAATGTAAACTTGGCTACACAGGAACTGAATTACAAAACAGAACAGGGTCTCAAATTTAGAAACCCAACTTATGCTTGCTTAAGGGGAAAGGTGAGTTGGGGTGCTGCATAAAACCAGAGATTGAAATGAGCACAGATAAAGTTCCTTAAGCCAAATATGGAATAGACAAGAGCTACTCCTTGCTCAACGAAATGGACTCAACACACCATATTAAATGCCTAAGAGTGTACCTGACTAGGAAGTATCTTAAAACCTATGGATTGCTATGTCTCCGAAAGTGAATCAAGCGTGTGTACAGGGGCATAAACGCAGCAGTGATAGGACTGGAGAGGTTCGGTGAGCAAATGAAGACCCTTTGAAGTCATATTGCATGGTACCCATTCCACGGGTCTCAACTCTCCAGGTTTAAGGTATTCTTCCTTCACCTAAAACATGCATGTGGAACCCAGAGTATGATCAACTGTGTGATCGGGAGACGTGTTCCAATATGTGTCAGTTTTCGTCCCCTGGTACTCGGGTGCAACATTCCAGACGCTTTACTAACACTCTCCCGACTTGGAGAGTCAGTGCCTTTAACCTCCTGTTTGGCCCAGTTTGCAATTTCTGCGGAAGATGAACAGGAATAGGGAGAACCAATGAGAGACTAGCTGGAGGTGTCTGGACGGGCAAATTTAACTCTCATTTCCCACCAGGAAGAGGAATTAACCAAAGGCTCAGCGTGCCGTGCCGGAACCAGATTAGGGCCTGAAGCAATCCTGCGGTGTTGCGGCCAGCTCACGAGAAAGCGAGTTGAAGAAAGGAGCTCAGGGGCACTGTAATTCACAAACCTGCAGAGTTATAAATGACAGCTATCGTCCAAAAATATACTGAAGTAAGGCTGCCAAGAGGACTTGAAAGCGGGGCAGGATTGCAGGAAACCGATTTCAGGAGGTAGACTGGAATTGCATTTAAAGCATAGGAAAAGAGGCAGAACGTCCACAATGATGCACTTGGCCAAAAAGGGCGTATGCGTTTTTTCCTGAATATATTCAGGAAAAAACGCATACGCCCTTTTTGGCCAACCAAGCAAGCTTGCAAAGGAAATCTGCACTACAATGAAGTCTCACTTCCCCCCGGTCAAAAGGGCCATCTGAAAAAAGTGTAAAATCCAGAAAGGCAGGACAGGCCATGGAGAACTGGGAGCCTTGTTATGCTGATGGGCGGGATGTAAATTGCCAACAGCCACTCGGGAGAAGTGTATGGTGTTTCCTGAAACATCTAAAAAACAAAGCAACAGAGCCTAGGGCACTTCCACTTATGGTCCTATAGCTTAGGGAAATTAAAATCAAAAAGACACAGCCACCCCAAAGGTTGGGACGGCTCTGTTTACAAGAACCTGGTTTACGGTACAAGTTCAATATCGCAGAAAGTGAAAAATGGATAAAGAAGTTGTGGTAGTTATGTACAATGCAATATCACACAGCAATGAAATCTATGTCATCAGGCCCGTAGCAGCATAATGAGTGGATTCAGGTACGATGATTCTAACTGAAATAAGTCACACAGAAAAAGAAACATCATAAGATATCACTAATACACGGAATGTAAACTTGGCTACACAGGAACTGAATTCCAAAACAGAACAGGGTCTCAAATTTAGAAAAGCAACTTATGCTTGCTTAAGGGGAAAGGTGAGTTGGGGTGCTGCATAAAACCAGAGATTGAAATGAGCACAGATAAAGTTCCTTAAGCCAAATATGGAATAGACAAGAGCTACTCCTTGCTCAACGAAATGGACTCAACACACCATATTAAATGCCTAAGAGTGTACCTGACTAGGAAGTATCTTAAAACCTATGGATTGCTATGTCTCCGAAAGAGAATCAAGCGTGTGTACAGGGGCATAAACGCAGCAGTGATAGGACTGGAGAGGTTCGGTGAGCAAATGAAGAACCTTTGAAGTCATATTGCATGGTACCCATTCCACGGGTCTCAACTCTCCAGGTTTAAGGTATTCTTCCTTCAGCTAAAACATGCATGTGGAACCCAGAGTATGATCAACCGTGTGATCAGGAGACGTGTTCCAATATGTGTCAGTTTTCGTCCCCTGGTACTCGGGTGCAACATTCCAGACGCTTTACTAACACTCTCCCGACTTGGAGAGTCAGTGCCTTTAACCTCCTGTTTGGCCCAGTTTGCAATTTCTGCGGAAGATGAACAGGAATAGGGAGAACCAATGAGAGACTAGCTGGAGGGGTCTGGACGGGCAAATTTAACTCTCATTTCCCACGAGGAAGAGGAATTAACCAAAGGCTCAGCGTGCCGTGCCGGAACCAGATTAGGGCCTGAAGCCATCCTGCGGTGTTGCGGCCGGCTCACGAGAAAGCGAGTTGAAGAAAGGAGCTCAGGGGCACTGTAATTCACAAACCTGCAGAGTTATAAATGACAGCTATCGTCCAAAAATATACTGAAGTAAGGCTGCCAAGAGGACTTGAAAGCGGGGCAGGATTGCAGGAAACCGATTTCAGGAGGTAGACTGGAATTGCATTTAAAGCATAGGAAAAGAGGCAGAACGTCCACAATGATGCACTTGGCCAAAAAGGGCGTATGCGTTTTTTCCTGAATATATTCAGGAAAAAACGCATACGCCCTTTTTGGCCAACCAAGCAAGCTTGCAAAGGAAATCTGCACTACAATGAAGTCTCACTTCCCCCCGGTCAAAAGGGCCATCTGAAAAAAGTGTAAAATCCAGAAAGGCAGGACAGGCCATGGAGAACTGGGAGCCTTGTTATGCTGATGGGCGGGATGTAAATTGCCGACAGCCACTCGGGAGAAGTGTATGGTGTTTCCTGAAACATCTAAAAAACAAAGCAACAGAGCCTAGGGCACTTCCACTTATGGTCCTATAGCTTAGGAAAATTAAAATCAAAAAGACACAGCCACCCCAAAGGTTGGGACGGCTCTGTTTACAAGAACCTGGTTTACGGTACAAGTTCAATATCGCAGAAAGTGAAAAATGGATAAAGAAGTTGTGGTAGTTATGTACAATGCAATATCACACAGCAATGAAATCTATGTCATCAGGCCCGTAGCAGCATAATGAGTGGATTCAGGTACGATGATTCTAACTGAAATAAGTCACACAGAAAAAGAAACATCATAAGATATCACTAATACACGGAATGTAAACTTGGCTACACAGGAACTGAATTACAAAACAGAACAGGGTCTCAAATTTAGAAAACCAACTTATGCTTGCTTAAGGGGAAAGGTGAGTTGGCGTGCTGCATAAAACCAGAGATTGAAATGAGCACAGATAAAGTTCCTTAAGCCAAATATGGAATAGACAAGAGCTACTCCTTGCTCAACGAAATGGACTCAACACACCATATTAAATGCCTAAGAGTGTACCTGACTAGGAAGTATCTTAAAACCTATGGATTGCTATGTCTCCGAAAGAGAATCAAGCGTGTGTACAGGGGCATAAACGCAGCAGTGATAGGACTGGAGAGGTTCGGTGAGCAAATGAAGAACCTTTGAAGTCATATTGCATGGTACCCATTCCACGGGTCTCAACTCTCCAGGTTTAAGGTATTCTTCCTTCAGCTAAAACATGCATGTGGAACCCAGAGTATGATCAACCGTGTGATCAGGAGACGTGTTCCAATATGTGTCAGTTTTCGTCCCCTGGTACTCGGGTGCAACATTCCAGACGCTTTACTAACACTCTCCCGACTTGGAGAGTCAGTGCCTTTAACCTCCTGTTTGGCCCAGTTTGCAATTTCTGCGGAAGATGAACAGGAATAGGGAGAACCAATGAGAGACTAGCTGGAGGGGTCTGGACGGGCAAATTTAACTCTCATTTCCCACGAGGAAGAGGAATTAACCAAAGGCTCAGCGTGCCGTGCCGGAACCAGATTAGGGCCTGAAGCCATCCTGCGGTGTTGCGGCCGGCTAACGAGAAAGCGAGTTGAAGAAAGGAGCTCAGGGGCACTGTAATTCACAAACCTGCAGAGTTATAAATGACAGCTATCGTCCAAAAATATACTGAAGTAAGGCTGCCAAGAGGACTTGAAAGCGGGGCAGAATTGCAGGAAACCGATTTCAGGAGGTAGACTGGAATTGCATTTAAAGCATAGGAAAAGAGGCAGAACGTCCACAATGATGCACTTGGCCAAAAAGGGCGTATGCGTTTTTTCCTGAATATATTCAGGAAAAAACGCATACGCCCTTTTTGGCCAACCAAGCAAGCTTGCAAAGGAAATCTGCACTACAATGAAGTCTCACTTCCCCCCGGTCAAAAGGGCCATCTGAAAAAAGTGTAAAATCCAGAAAGGCAGGACAGGCCATGGAGAACTGGGAGCCTTGTTATGCTGATGGGCGGGATGTAAATTGCCGACAGCCACTCGGGAGAAGTGTATGGTGTTTCCTGAAACATCTAAAAAACAAAGCAACAGAGCCTAGGGCACTTCCACTTATGGTCCTATAGCTTAGGGAAATTAAAATCAAAAAGACACAGCCACCCCAAAGGTTGGGACGGCTCTGTTTACAAGAACCTGGTTTACGGTACAAGTTCAATATCGCAGAAAGTGAAAAATGGATAAAGAAGTTGTGGTACTTATGTACAATGCAATATCACACAGCAATGAAATCTATGTCATCAGGCCCATAGCAGCATAATGAGTGGATTCAGGTATGATGATTCTAACTGAAATAAGTCACACAGAAAAAGAAACATCATAAGATATCACTAATACACGGAATGTAAACTTGGCTACACAGGAACTGAATTACAAAACAGAACAGGGTCTCAAATTTAGAAACCCAACTTATGCTTGCTTAAGGGGAAAGGTGAGTTGGGGTGCTGCATAAAACCAGAGATTGAAATGAGCACAGATAAAGTTCCTTAAGCCAAATATGGAATAGACAAGAGCTACTCCTTGCTCAACGAAATGGACTCAACACACCATATTAAATGCCTAAGAGTGTACCTGACTAGGAAGTATCTTAAAACCTATGGATTGCTATGTCTCCGAAAGTGAATCAAGCGTGTGTACAGGGGCATAAACGCAGCAGTGATAGGACTGGAGAGGTTCGGTGAGCAAATGAAGACCCTTTGAAGTCATATTGCATGGTACCCATTCCACGGGTCTCAACTCTCCAGGTTTAAGGTATTCTTCCTTCACCTAAAACATGCATGTGGAACCCAGAGTATGATCAACTGTGTGATCGGGAGACGTGTTCCAATATGTGTCAGTTTTCGTCCCCTGGTACTCGGGTGCAACATTCCAGACGCTTTACTAACACTCTCCCGACTTGGAGAGTCAGTGCCTTTAACCTCCTGTTTGGCCCAGTTTGCAATTTCTGCGGAAGATGAACAGGAATAGGGAGAACCAATGAGAGACTAGCTGGAGGTGTCTGGACGGGCAAATTTAACTCTCATTTCCCACCAGGAAGAGGAATTAACCAAAGGCTCAGCGTGCCGTGCCGGAACCAGATTAGGGCCTGAAGCAATCCTGCGGTGTTGCGGCCAGCTCACGAGAAAGCGAGTTGAAGAAAGGAGCTCAGGGGCACTGTAATTCACAAACCTGCAGAGTTATAAATGACAGCTATCGTCCAAAAATATACTGAAGTAAGGCTGCCAAGAGGACTTGAAAGCGGGGCAGGATTGCAGGAAACCGATTTCAGGAGGTAGACTGGAATTGCATTTAAAGCATAGGAAAAGAGGCAGAACGTCCACAATGATGCACTTGGCCAAAAAGGGCGTATGCGTTTTTTCCTGAATATATTCAGGAAAAAACGCATACGCCCTTTTTGGCCAACCAAGCAAGCTTGCAAAGGAAATCTGCACTACAATGAAGTCTCACTTCCCCCCGGTCAAAAGGGCCATCTGAAAAAAGTGTAAAATCCAGAAAGGCAGGACAGGCCATGGAGAACTGGGAGCCTTGTTATGCTGATGGGCGGGATGTAAATTGCCGACAGCCACTCGGGAGAAGTGTATGGTGTTTCCTGAAACATCTAAAAAACAAAGCAACAGAGCCTAGGGCACTTCCACTTATGGTCCTATAGCTTAGGGAAATTAAAATCAAAAAGACACAGCCACCCCAAAGGTTGGGACGGCTCTGTTTACAAGAACCTGGTTTACGGTACAAGTTCAATATCGCAGAAAGTGAAAAATGGATAAAGAAGTTGTGGTAGTTATGTACAATGCAATATCACACAGCAATGAAATCTATGTCATCAGGCCCGTAGCAGCATAATGAGTGGATTCAGGTACGATGATTCTAACTGAAATAAGTCACACAGAAAAAGAAACATCATAAGATATCACTAATACACGGAATGTAAACTTGGCTACAGAGGAACTGAATTCCAAAACAGAACAGGGTCTCAAATTTAGAAAAGCAACTTATGCTTGCTTAAGGGGAAAGGTGAGTTGGGGTGCTGCATAAAACCAGAGATTGAAATGAGCACAGATAAAGTTCCTTAAGCCAAATATGGAATAGACAAGAGCTACTCCTTGCTCAACGAAATGGACTCAACACACCATATTAAATGCCTAAGAGTGTACCTGACTAGGAAGTATCTTAAAACCTATGGATTGCTATGTCTCCGAAAGAGAATCAAGCGTGTGTACAGGGGCATAAACGCAGCAGTGATAGGACTGGAGAGGTTCGGTGAGCAAATGAAGAACCTTTGAAGTCATATTGCATGGTACCCATTCCACGGGTCTCAACTCTCCAGGTTTAAGGTATTCTTCCTTCAGCTAAAACATGCATGTGGAACCCAGAGTATGATCAACCGTGTGATCAGGAGACGTGTTCCAATATGTGTCAGTTTTCGTCCCCTGGTACTCGGGTGCAACATTCCAGACGCTTTACTAACACTCTCCCGACTTGGAGAGTCAGTGCCTTTAACCTCCTGTTTGGCCCAGTTTGCAATTTCTGCGGAAGATGAACAGGAATAGGGAGAACCAATGAGAGACTAGCTGGAGGGGTCTGGACGGACAAATTTAACTCTCATTTCCCACGAGGAAGAGGAATTAACCAAAGGCTCAGCGTGCCGTGCCGGAACCAGATTAGGGCCTGAAGCCATCCTGCGGTGTTGCGGCCGGCTCACGAGAAAGCGAGTTGAAGAAAGGAGCTCAGGGGCACTGTAATTCACAAACCTGCAGAGTTATAAATGACAACTATCGTCCAAAAATATACTGAAGTAAGGCTGCCAAGAGGACTTGAAAGCGGGGCAGAATTGCAGGAAACCGATTTCAGGAGGTAGACTGGAATTGCATTTAAAGCATAGGAAAAGAGGCAGAACGTCCACAATGATGCACTTGGCCAAAAAGGGCGTATGCATTTTTTCCTGAATATATTCAGGAAAAAACGCATACGCCCTTTTTGGCCAACCAAGCAAGCTTGCAAAGGAAATCTGCACTACAATGAAGTCTCACTTCCCCCCGGTCAAAAGGGCCATCTGAAAAAAGTGTAAAATCCAGAAAGGCAGGACAGGCCATGGAGAACTGGGAGCCTTGTTATGCTGATGGGCGGGATGTAAATTGCCAACAGCCACTCGGGAGAAGTGTATGGTGTTTCCTGAAACATCTAAAAAACAAAGCAACAGAGCCTAGGGCACTTCCACTTATGGTCCTATAGCTTAGGGAAATTAAAATCAAAAAGACACAGCCACCCCAAAGGTTGGGATGGCTCTGTTTACAAGAACCTGGTTTACGGTACAAGTTCAATATCGCAGAAAGTGAAAAATGGATAAAGAAGTTGTACTTACGTACAATGCAGTATAACTCAGCAATGAAATCTATGTCATCAGGCCCGTAGCAGCATAATGAGTGGATTCAGGTATGATGATTCTTACTGAAATAAGTCACACAGAAAAAGAAACATCATAAGATATCACTAATACACGGAATGTAAACTTGGCTACACAGGAACTGAATTACAAAACAGAACAGGGTCTCAAATATAGCAACACAACTTATGCTTGCTTAAGGGGAAAGGTGAGTTGGGGTGCTGCATAAAACCAGAGATTGAAATGAGCACAGATAAAGTTCCTTAAGCCAAATATGGAATAGACAAGAGCTACTCCTTGCTCAACGAAATGGACTCAACACACCATATTAAATGCCTAAGAGTGTACCTGACTAGGAAGTATCTTAAAACCTATGGATTGCTATGTCTCCGAAAGAGAATCAAGCATGTGTACAGGGGCATAAACGCAGCAGTGATAGGACTGGAGAGGTTCGGTGAGCAAATGAAGACCCTTTGAAGTCATATTGCATGGTACCCATTCCACGGGTCTCAACTCTCCAGGTTTAAGGTATTCTTCCTTCAGCTAAAACATGCATGTGGAACCCAGAGTATGATCAACCGTGTGATCGGGAGACGTGTTCCAATATGTGTCAGTTTTCATCCCCTGGTACTCAGGTTCAACATGCCAGACGCTTTACTAACACTCTCCCGACTTGGAGAGTCAGTGCCTTTAACCTCCTGTTTGGCCCAGTTTGCAATTTCTGCGGAAGATGAACAGGAATAGGGAGAACCAATGAGAGACTAGCTGGAGGGGTCTGGACGGGCAAATTTAACTCTCATTTCCCACCAGGAAGAGGAATTAACCAAAGGCTCAGCGTGCCGTGCCGGAACCAGATTAGGGCCTGAAGCCATCCTGCGGTGTTGCGGCCAGCTCACGAGAAACCGAGTTGAAGAAAGGAGCTCAGGGGCACTGTAATTCACAAACCTCCCGAGTTATAAATGACAGCTATCGTCCAAAAATATACTGAAGTAAGGCTGCCAAGAGGACTTGAAAGCGGGGCAGAATTGCAGGAAACCGATTTCAGGAGGTAGACTGGAATTGCATTTAAAGCATAGGAAAAGAGGCAGAACGTCCACAATGATGCACTTGGCCAAAAAGGGCGTATGCGTTTTTTCCTGAATATATTCAGGAAAAAACGCATACGCCCTTTTTGGCCAACCAAGCCAGCTTGCAAAGGAAATCTGCACTACAATGAAGTCTCACTTCCCCCCGGTCAAAAGGGCCATCTGAAAAAAGTGTAAAATCCAGAAAGGCAGGACAGGCCATGGAGAACTGGGAGCCTTGTTATGCTGATGGGCGGGATGTAAATTGCCAACAGCCACTCGGGAGAAGTGTACGGTGTTTCCTGAAACATCTAAAAAACAAAGCAACAGAGCCTAGGGCACTTCCACTTATGGTCCTATAGCTTAGGGAAATTAAAATCAAAAAGACACAGCCACCCCAAAGGTTGGGACGGCTCTGTTTACAAGAACCTGGTTTACGGTACAAGTTCAATATCGCAGAAAGTGAAAAATGGATAAAGAAGTTGTGGTACTTACGTACAATGCAGTATCACTCAGCAATGAAATCTATGTCATCAGGCCCGTAGCAGCATAATGAGTGGATTCAGGTATGATGATTCTTACTGAAATAAGTCACACAGAAAAAGAAACATCATAAGATATCACTAATACACGGAATGTAAACTTGGCTACACAGGAACTGAATTACAAAACAGAACAGGGTCTCAAATTTAGAAACCCAACTTATGCTTGCTTAAGGGGAAAGGTGAGTTGGGGTGCTGCATAAAACCAGAGATTGAAATGAGCACAGATAAAGTTCCTTAAGCCAAATATGGAATAGACAAGAGCTACTCCTTGCTCAACGAAATGGACTCAACACACCATATTAAATGCCTAATAGTGTACCTGACTAGGAAGTATCTTAAAACCTATGGATTGCTATGTCTCCGAAAGAGAATCAAGCGTGTGTACAGGGGCATAAACGCAGCAGTGATAGGATTGGAGAGGCTCGGTGAGCAAATGAAGACCCTTTGAAGTCATATTGCATGGTACCCATTCCACGGGTCTCAACTCTCCAGGTTTAAGGGATTCTTCCTTCAGCTAAAACATGCATGTGGAACCCAGAGTATGATCAACCGTGTGATCGGGAGACGTGTTCCAATATGTGTCAGTTTTCGTCCCCTGGTACTCGGGTGCAACATGCCAGACGCTTTACTAACACTCTCCCGACTTGGAGAGTCAGTGCCTTTAACCTCCTGTTTGGCCCAGTTTGCAATTTCTGCGGAAGATGAACAGGAATAGGGAGAACCAATGAGAGACTAGCTGGAGGTGTCTGGACGGGCAAATTTAACTCTCATTTCCCACCAGGAAGAGGAATTAACCAAAGGCTCAGCGTGCCGTGCCGGAACCAGATTAGGGCCTGAAGCCATCCTGCGGTGTTGCGGCCAGCTCACGAGAAAGCGAGTTGAAGAAAGGAGCTCAGGGGCACTGTAATTCACAAACCTGCCGAGTTATAAATGACAGCTATCGTCCAAAAATATACTGAAGTAAGGCTGCCAAGAGGACTTGAAAGCGGGGCAGAATTGCAGGAAACCGATTTCAGGAGGTAGACTGGAATTGCATTTAAAGCATAGGAAAAGAGGCAGAACGTCCACAATGATGCACTTGGCCAAAAAGGGCGTATGCGTTTTTTCCTGAATATATTCAGGAAAAAACGCATACGCCCTTTTTGGCCAACCAAGCCAGCTTGCAAAGGAAATCTGCACTACAATGAAGTCTCACTTCCCCCCGGTCAAAAGGGCCATCTGAAAAAAGTGTAAAATCCAGAAAGGCAGGACAGGCCATGGAGAACTGGGAGCCTTGTTATGCTGATGGGCGGGATGTAAATTGCCAACAGCCACTCGGGAGAAGTGTATGGTGTTTCCTGAAACATCTAAAAAACAAAGCAACAGAGCCTAGGGCACTTCCACTTATGGTCCTATAGCTTAGGGAAATTAAAATCAAAAAGACACAGCCACCCCAAAGGTTGGGACGGCTCTGTTTACAAGAACCTGGTTTACGGTACAAGTTCAATATCGCAGAAAGTGAAAAATGGATAAAGAAGTTGTGGTACTTACGTACAATGCAGTATCACTCAGCAATGAAATCTATGTCATCAGGCCCGTAGCAGCATAATGAGTGGATTCAGGTATGATGATTCTTACTGAAATAAGTCACACAGAAAAAGAAACATCATAAGATATCACTAATACACGGAATGTAAACTTGGCTACACAGGAACTGAATTACAAAACAGAACAGGGTCTCAAATTTAGAAACCCAACTTATGCTTGCTTAAGGGGAAAGGTGAGTTGGGGTGCTGCATAAAACCAGAGATTGAAATGAGCACAGATAAAGTTCCTTAAGCCAAATATGGAATAGACAAGAGCTACTCCTTGCTCAACGAAATGGACTCAACACACCATATTAAATGCCTAATAGTGTACCTGACTAGGAAGTATCTTAAAACCTATGGATTGCTATGTCTCCGAAAGAGAATCAAGCGTGTGTACAGGGGCATAAACGCAGCAGTGATAGGATTGGAGAAGTTCGGTGAACAAATGAAGACCCTTTGAAGTCATATTGCATGGTACCCATTCCACGGGTCTCAACTCTCCAGGTTTAAGGTATTCTTCCTTCAGCTAAAACATGCATGTGGAACCCAGAGTATGATCAACCGTGTGATCGGGAGACGTGTTCCAATATGTGTCAGTTGTCGTCCCCTGGTACTCGGGTGCACCATTCCAGACGCTTTACTAACACTCTCCTGACTTGGAGAGTCAGTGCCTTTAACCTCCTGTTTGGCCCAGTTTGCAATTTCTGCGGAAGATGAACAGGAATAGGGAGAACCAATGAGAGACTAGCTGGAGGTGTCTGGACGGGCAAATTTAACTCTCATTTCCCACCAGGAAGAGGAATCAACCAAAGGCTCAGCGTGCCGTGCCGGAACCAGATTAGGGCCTGAAGCAATCCTGCGGTGTTGCGGCCAGCTCACGAGAAAGCGAGTTGAAGAAAGGAGCTCAGGGGCACTGTAATTCACAAACCTGCAGAGTTATAAATGACAGCTATCGTCCAAAAATATACTGAAGTAAGGCTGCCAAGAGGACTTGAAAGCGGGGCAGAATTGCAGGAAACCGATTTCAGGAGGTAGACTGGAATTGCATTTAAAGCATAGGAAAAGAGGCAGAACGTCCACAATGATGCACTTGGCGAAAAAGGGCGTATGCGTTTTTTCCTGAATATATTCAGGAAAAAACGCATACGCCCTTTTTGGCCAACCAAGCAAGCTTGCAAAGGAAATCTGCACTACAATGAAGTCTCACTTCCCCCCGGTCAAAAGGGCCATCTGAAAAAAGTGTAAAATCCAGAAAGGCAGGACAGGCCATGGAGAACTGGGAGCCTTGTTATGCTGATGGGCGGGAGGTAAATTGCCGTTAGCCACTCGGGAGAAGTGTATGGTGTTTCCTGAAACATCTAAAAAACAAAGCAACAGAGCGTAGGGCACTTCCACTTATGGTCCTATAGCTTAGGGAAATTAAAATCAAAAAGACACAGCACCCCAAAGGTTGAGACGGCTCTGTTTACAAGAACCTGGTTTACGGTACAAGTTCAATATCGCAGAAAGTGAAAAATGGATAAAGAAGTTGTGGTACTTATGTACAATGCAATATCACACAGCAATGAAATCTATGTCATCAGGCCCGTAGCAGCATAATGAGTGGATTCAGGTACGATGATTCTAACTGAAATAAGTCACACAGAAAAAGAAACATCATAAGATATCACTAATACACGGAATGTAAACTTGGCTACACAGGAACTGAATTACAAAACAGAACAGGGTCTCAAATTTAGAAACCCAACTTATGCTTGCTTAAGGGGAAAGGTGAGTTGGGGTGCTGCATAAAACCAGAGATTGAAATGAGCACAGATAAAGTTCCTTAAGCCAAATATGGAATAGACAAGAGCTACTCCTTGCTCAACGAAATGGACTCAACACCCCATATCAAATGCCTAAGAGTGTACCTGACTAGGAAGTATCTTAAAACCTATGGATTGCTATGTCTCCGAAAGAGAATCAAGCGTGTGTACAGGGGCATAAACGCAGCAGTGATAGGATTGGAGAGGCTCGGTGAGCAAATGAAGACCCTTTGAAGTCATATTGCATGGTACCCATTCCACGGGTCTCAACTCTCCAGGTTTAAGGGATTCTTCCTTCAGCTAAAACATGCATGTGGAACCCAGAGTATGATCAACCGTGTGATCGGGAGACGTGTTCCAATATGTGTCAGTTTTCGTCCCCTGGTACTCGGGTGCAACATGCCAGACGCTTTACTAACACTCTCCCGACTTGGAGAGTCAGTGCCTTTAACCTCCTGTTTGGCCCAGTTTGCTATTTCTGTGGAAGATGAACAGGAATAGGGAGAACCAATGAGAGACTAGCTGGAGGTGTCTGGACGGGCAAATTTAACTCTCATTTCCCACCAGGAAGAGGAATTAACCAAAGGCTCAGCGTGCCGTGCTGGAACCAGATTAGGGCCTGAAGCCATCCTGCGGTGTTGCGGCCAGCTCACGAGAAAGCGAGTTGAAGAAAGGAGCTCAGGGGCACTGTAATTCACAAACCTGCAGAGTTATAAATGACAGCTATCGTCCAAAAATATACTGAAGTAAGGCTGCCAAGAGGACTTGAAAGCGGGGCAGAATTGCAGGAAACCGATTTCAGGAGGTAGACTGGAATTGCATTTAAAGCATAGGAAAAGAGGCAGAACGTCCACAATGATGCACTTGGCCAAAAAGGGCGTATGCGTTTTTTCCTGAATATATTCAGGAAAAAACGCATACGCCCTTTTTGGCCAACCAAGCCAGCTTGCAAAGGAAATCTGCACTACAATGAAGTCTCACTTCCCCCCGGTCAAAAGGGCCATCTGAAAAAAGTGTAAAATCCAGAAAGGCAGGACAGGCCATGGAGAACTGGGAGCCTTGTTATGCTGATGGGCGGGATGTAAATTGCCAACAGCCACTCGGGAGAAGTGTATGGTGTTTCCTGAAACATCTAAAAAACAAAGCAACAGAGCCTAGGGCACTTCCACTTATGGTCCTATAGCTTAGGGAAATTAAAATCAAAAAGACACAGCCACCCCAAAGGTTGGGACGGCTCTGTTTACAAGAACCTGGTTTACGGTACAAGTTCAATATCGCAGAAAGTGAAAAATGGATAAAGAAGTTGTGGTACTTACGTACAATGCAGTATCACTCAGCAATGAAATCTATGTCATCAGGCCCGTAGCAGCATAATGAGTGGATTCAGGTATGATGATTCTTACTGAAATAAGTCACACAGAAAAAGAAACATCATAAGATATCACTAATACACGGAATGTAAACTTGGCTACACAGGAACTGAATTACAAAACAGAACAGGGTCTCAAATTTAGAAACCCAACTTATGCTTGCTTAAGGGGAAAGGTGAGTTGGGGTGCTGCATAAAACCAGAGATTGAAATGAGCACAGATAAAGTTCCTTAAGCCAAATATGGAATAGACAAGAGCTACTCCTTGCTCAACGAAATGGACTCAACACCCCATATTAAACGCCTAGGAATGTACCTGACTAGGAAGTATCTTAAAACCTATGGATTGCTATGTCTCCGAAAGAGAATCAAGCGTGTGTACAGGGGCATAAACGCAGCAGTGATAGGATTGGAGAAGTTCGGTGAACAAATGAAGACCCTTTGAAGTCATATTGCATGGTACCCATTCCACGGGTCTCAACTCTCCAGGTTTAAGGTATTCTTCCTTCAGCTAAAACATGCATGTGGAACCCAGAGTATGATCAACCGTGTGATCGGGAGACGTGTTCCAATATGTGTCAGTTGTCGTCCCCTGGTACTCGGGTGCAACATTCCAGACGCTTTACTAACACTCTCCTGACTTGGAGAGTCAGTGCCTTTAACCTCCTGTTTGGCCCAGTTTGCAATTTCTGCGGAAGATGAACAGGAATAGGGAGAACCAATGAGAGACTAGCTGGAGGTGTCTGGACGGGCAAATTTAACTCTCATTTCCCACCAGGAAGAGGAATCAACCAAAGGCTCAGCGTGCCGTGCCGGAACCAGATTAGGGCCTGAAGCCATCCTGCGGTGTTGCGGCCAGCTCACGAGAAAGCGAGTTGAAGAAAGGAGCTCAGGGGCACTGTAATTCACAAACCTGCAGAGTTATAAATGACAGCTATCGTCCAAAAATATACTGAAGTAAGGCTGCCAAGAGGACTTGAAAGCGGGGCAGAATTGCAGGAAACCGATTTCAGGAGGTAGACTGGAATTGCATTTAAAGCATAGGAAAAGAGGCAGAACGTCCACAATGATGCACTTGGCCAAAAAGGGCGTATGCGTTTTTTCCTGAATATATTCAGGAAAAAACGCATACGCCCTTTTTGGCCAACCAAGCAAGCTTGCAAAGGAAATCTGCACTACAATGAAGTCTCACTTCCCCCCGGTCAAAAGGGCCATCTGAAAAAAGTGTAAAATCCAGAAAGGCAGGACAGGCCATGGAGAACTGGGAGCCTTGTTATGCTGATGGGCGGGAGGTAAATTGCCGTTAGCCACTCGGGAGAAGTGTATGGTGTTTCCTGAAACATCTAAAAAACAAAGCAACAGAGCCTAGGGCACTTCCACTTATGGTCCTATAGCTTAGGGAAATTAAAATCAAAAAGACACAGCACCCCAAAGGTTGAGACGGCTCTGTTTACAAGAACCTGGTTTACGGTACAAGTTCAATATCGCAGAAAGTGAAAAATGGATAAAGAAGTTGTGGTACTTATGTACAATGCAATATCACACAGCAATGAAATCTATGTCATCAGGCCCGTAGCAGCATAATGAGTGGATTCAGGTACGATGATTCTAACTGAAATAAGTCACACAGAAAAAGAAACATCATAAGATATCACTAATACACGGAATGTAAACTTGGCTACACAGGAACTGAATTACAAAACAGAACAGGGTCTCAAATTTAGAAACCCAACTTATGCTTGCTTAAGGGGAAAGGTGAGTTGGGGTGCTGCATAAAACCAGAGATTGAAATGAGCACAGATAAAGTTCCTTAAGCCAAATATGGAATAGACAAGAGCTACTCCTTGCTCAACGAAATGGACTCAACACACCATATTAAATGCCTAATAGTGTACCTGACTAGGAAGTATCTTAAAACCTATGGATTGCTATGTCTCCGAAAGAGAATCAAGCGTGTGTACAGGGGCATAAACGCAGCAGTGATAGGATTGGAGAGGCTCGGTGAGCAAATGAAGACCCTTTGAAGTCATATTGCATGGTACCCATTCCACGGGTCTCAACTCTCCAGGTTTAAGGGATTCTTCCTTCAGCTAAAACATGCATGTGGAACCCAGAGTATGATCAACCGTGTGATCGGGAGACGTGTTCCAATATGTGTCAGTTTTCGTCCCCTGGTACTCGGGTGCAACATGCCAGACGCTTTACTAACACTCTCCCGACTTGGAGAGTCAGTGCCTTTAACCTCCTGTTTGGCCCAGTTTGCAATTTCTGCGGAAGATGAACAGGAATAGGGAGAACCAATGAGAGACTAGCTGGAGGTGTCTGGACGGGCAAATTTAACTCTCATTTCCCACCAGGAAGAGGAATTAACCAAAGGCTCAGCGTGCCGTGCCGGAACCAGATTAGGGCCTGAAGCCATCCTGCGGTGTTGCGGCCAGCTCACAAGAAAGCGAGTTGAAGAAAGGAGCTCAGGGGCACTGTAATTCACAAACCTGCAGAGTTATAAATGACAGCTATCGTCCAAAAATATACTGAAGTAAGGCTGCCAAGAGGACTTGAAAGCGGGGCAGAATTGCAGGAAAACCGATTTCAGGAGGTAGACTGGAATTGCATTTAAAGCATAGGAAAAGAGGCAGAACGTCCACAATGATGCACTTGGCCAAAAAGGGCGTATGCGTTTTTTCCTGAATATATTCAGGAAAAAACGCATACGCCCTTTTTGGCCAACCAAGCCAGCTTGCAAAGGAAATCTGCACTACAATGAAGTCTCACTTCCCCCCGGTCAAAAGGGCCATCTGAAAAAAGTGTAAAATCCAGAAAGGCAGGACAGGCCATGGAGAACTGGGAGCCTTGTTATGCTGATGGGCGGGATGTAAATTGCCAACAGCCACTCGGGAGAAGTGTATGGTGTTTCCTGAAACATCTAAAAAACAAAGCAACAGAGCCTAGGGCACTTCCACTTATGGTCCTATAGCTTAGGGAAATTAAAATCAAAAAGACACAGCCACCCCAAAGGTTGGGACGGCTCTGTTTACAAGAACCTGGTTTACGGTACAAGTTCAATATCGCAGAAAGTGAAAAATGGATAAAGAAGTTGTGGTACTTACGTACAATGCAGTATCACTCAGCAATGAAATCTATGTCATCAGGCCCGTAGCAGCATAATGAGTGGATTCAGGTATGATGATTCTTACTGAAATAAGTCACACAGAAAAAGAAACATCATAAGATATCACTAATACACGGAATGTAAACTTGGCTACACAGGAACTGAATTACAAAACAGAACAGGGTCTCAAATTTAGAAACCCAACTTATGCTTGCTTAAGGGGAAAGGTGAGTTGGGGTGCTGCATAAAACCAGAGATTGAAATGAGCACAGATAAAGTTCCTTAAGCCAAATATGGAATAGACAAGAGCTACTCCTTGCTCAACGAAATGGACTCAACACCCCATATTAAACGCCTAAGAATGTACCTGACTAGGAAGTATCTTAAAACCTATGGATTGCTATGTCTCCGAAAGAGAATCAAGCGTGTGTACAGGGGCATAAACGCAGCAGTGATAGGATTGGAGAAGTTCGGTGAACAAATGAAGACCCTTTGAAGTCATATTGCATGGTACCCATTCCACGGGTCTCAACTCTCCAGGTTTAAGGTATTCTTCCTTCAGCTAAAACATGCATGTGGAACCCAGAGTATGATCAACCGTGTGATCGGGAGACGTGTTCCAATATGTGTCAGTTGTCGTCCCCTGGTACTCGGGTGCAACATTCCAGACGCTTTACTAACACTCTCCTGACTTGGAGAGTCAGTGCCTTTAACCTCCTGTTTGGCCCAGTTTGCAATTTCTGCGGAAGATGAACAGGAATAGGGAGAACCAATGAGAGACTAGCTGGAGGTGTCTGGACGGGCAAATTTAACTCTCATTTCCCACCAGGAAGAGGAATCAACCAAAGGCTCAGCGTGCCGTGCCGGAACCAGATTAGGGCCTGAAGCAATCCTGCGGTGTTGCGGCCAGCTCACGAGAAAGCGAGTTGAAGAAAGGAGCTCAGGGGCACTGTAATTCACAAACCTGCAGAGTTATAAATGACAGCTATCGTCCAAAAATATACTGAAGTAAGGCTGCCAAGAGGACTTGAAAGCGGGGCAGAATTGCAGGAAACCGATTTCAGGAGGTAGACTGGAATTGCATTTAAAGCATAGGAAAAGAGGCAGAACGTCCACAATGATGCACTTGGCCAAAAAGGGCGTATGCGTTTTTTCCTGAATATATTCAGGAAAAAACGCATACGCCCTTTTTGGCCAACCAAGCAAGCTTGCAAAGGAAATCTGCACTACAATGAAGTCTCACTTCCCCCCGGTCAAAAGGGCCATCTGAAAAAAGTGTAAAATCCAGAAAGGCAGGACAGACCATGGAGAACTGGGAGCCTTGTTATGCTGATGGGCGGGAGGTAAATTGCCGTTAGCCACTCGGGAGAAGTGTATGGTGTTTCCTGAAACATCTAAAAAACAAAGCAACAGAGCCTAGGGCACTTCCACTTATGGTCCTATAGCTTAGGGAAATTAAAATCAAAAAGACACAGCACCCCAAAGGTTGGGACGGCTCTGTTTACAAGAACCTGGTTTACGGTACAAGTTCAATATCGCAGAAAGTGAAAAATGGATAAAGAAGTTGTGGTACTTATGTACAATGCAATATCACACAGCAATGAAATCTATGTCATCAGGCCCGTAGCAGCATAATGAGTGGATTCAGGTACGATGATTCTAACTGAAATAAGTCACACAGAAAAAGAAACATCATAAGATATCACTAATACACGGAATGTAAACTTGGCTACACAGGAACTGAATTACAAAACAGAACAGGGTCTCAAATTTAGAAACCCAACTTATGCTTGCTTAAGGGGAAAGGTGAGTTGGGGTGCTGCATAAAACCAGAGATTGAAATGAGCACAGATAAAGTTCCTTAAGCCAAATATGGAATAGACAAGAGCTACTCCTTGCTCAACGAAATGGACTCAACACCCCATATTAAATGCCTAAGAGTGTACCTGACTAGGAAGTATCTTAAAACCTATGGATTGCTATGTCTCCGAAAGAGAATCAAGCGTGTGTACAGGGGCATAAACGCAGCAGTGATAGGAGTGGAGAGGCTCGGTGAGCAAATGAAGACCCTTTGAAGTCATATTGCATGGTACCCATTCCACGGGTCTCAACTCTCCAGGTTTAAGGGATTCTTCCTTCAGCTAAAACATGCATGTGGAACCCAGAGTATGATCAACCGTGTGATCGGGAGACGTGTTCCAATATGTGTCAGTTTTCTTCCCCTGGTACTCGGGTGCAACATGCCAGACGCTTTACTAACACTCTCCCGACTTGGAGAGTCAGTGCCTTTAACCTCCTGTTTGGCCCAGTTTGCAATTTCTGCGGAAGATGAACAGGAATAGGGAGAACCAATGAGAGACTAGCTGGAGGTGTCTGGACGGGCAAATTTAACTCTTATTTCCCACCAGGAAGAGGAATTAACCAAAGGCTCAGCGTGCCGTGCTGGAACCAGATTAGGGCCTGAAGCCATCCTGCGGTGTTGCGGCCAGCTCACAAGAAAGCGAGTTGAAGAAAGGAGCTCAGGGGCACTGTAATTCACAAACCTGCAGAGTTATAAATGACAGCTATCGTCCAAAAATATACTGAAGTAAGGCTGCCAAGAGGACTTGAAAGCGGGGCAGAATTGCAGGAAACCGATTTCAGGAGGTAGACTGGAATTGCATTTAAAGCATAGGAAAAGAGGCAGAACGTCCACAATGATGCACTTGGCCAAAAAGGGCGTATGCGTTTTTTCCTGAATATATTCAGGAAAAAACGCATACGCCCTTTTTGGCCAACCAAGCCAGCTTGCAAAGGAAATCTGCACTACAATGAAGTCTCACTTCCCCCCGGTCAAAAGGGCCATCTGAAAAAAGTGTAAAATCCAGAAAGGCAGGACAGGCCATGGAGAACTGGGAGCCTTGTTATGCTGATGGGCGGGATGTAAATTGCCAACAGCCACTCGGGAGAAGTGTATGGTGTTTCCTGAAACATCTAAAAAACAAAGCAACAGAGCCTAGGGCACTTCCACTTATGGTCCTATAGCTTAGGGAAATTAAAATCAAAAAGACACAGCCACCCCAAAGGTTGGGACGGCTCTGTTTACAAGAACCTGGTTTACGGTACAAGTTCAATATCGCAGAAAGTGAAAAATGGATAAAGAAGTTGTGGTACTTACGTACAATGCAGTATCACTCAGCAATGAAATCTATGTCATCAGGCCCGTAGCAGCATAATGAGTGGATTCAGGTATGATGATTCTTACTGAAATAAGTCACACAGAAAAAGAAACATCATAAGATATCACTAATACACGGAATGTAAACTTGGCTACACAGGAACTGAATTACAAAACAGAACAGGGTCTCAAATTTAGAAACCCAACTTATGCTTGCTTAAGGGGAAAGGTGAGTTGGGGTGCTGCATAAAACCAGAGATTGAAATGAGCACAGATAAAGTTCCTTAAGCCAAATATGGAATAGACAAGAGCTACTCCTTGCTCAACGAAATGGACTCAACACCCCATATTAAACGCCTAAGAATGTACCTGACTAGGAAGTATCTTAAAACCTATGGATTGCTATGTCTCCGAAAGAGAATCAAGCGTGTGTACAGGGGCATAAACGCAGCAGTGATAGGATTGGAGAAGTTCGGTGAACAAATGAAGACCCTTTGAAGTCATATTGCATGGTACCCATTCCACGGGTCTCAACTCTCCAGGTTTAAGGTATTCTTCCTTCAGCTAAAACATGCATGTGGAACCCAGAGTATGATCAACCGTGTGATCGGGAGACGTGTTCCAATATGTGTCAGTTGTCGTCCCCTGGTACTCGGGTGCAACATTCCAGACGCTTTACTAACACTCTCCTGACTTGGAGAGTCAGTGCCTTTAACCTCCTGTTTGGCCCAGTTTGCAATTTCTGCGGAAGATGAACAGGAATAGGGAGAACCAATGAGAGACTAGCTGGAGGTGTCTGGACGGGCAAATTTAACTCTCATTTCCCACCAGGAAGAGGAATCAACCAAAGGCTCAGCGTGCCGTGCCGGAACCAGATTAGGGCCTGAAGCCATCCTGCGGTGTTGCGGCCAGCTCACGAGAAAGCGAGTTGAAGAAAGGAGCTCAGGGGCACTGTAATTCACAAACCTGCAGAGTTATAAATGACAGCTATCGTCCAAAAATATACTGAAGTAAGGCTGCCAAGAGGACTTGAAAGCGGGGCAGAATTGCAGGAAACCGATTTCAGGAGGTAGACTGGAATTGCATTTAAAGCATAGGAAAAGAGGCAGAACGTCCACAATGATGCACTTGGCCAAAAAGGGCGTATGCGTTTTTTCCTGAATATATTCAGGAAAAAACGCATACGCCCTCTTTGGCCAACCAAGCAAGCTTGCAAAGGAAATCTGCACTACAATGAAGTCTCACTTCCCCCCGGTCAAAAGGGCCATCTGAAAAAAGTGTAAAATCCAGAAAGGCAGGACAGGCCATGGAGAACTGGGAGCCTTGTTATGCTGATGGGCGGGAGGTAAATTGCCGTTAGCCACTCGGGAGAAGTGTATGGTGTTTCCTGAAACATCTAAAAAACAAAGCAACAGAGCGTAGGGCACTTCCACTTATGGTCCTATAGCTTAGGGAAATTAAAATCAAAAAGACACAGCACCCCAAAGGTTGAGACGGCTCTGTTTACAAGAACCTGGTTTACGGTACAAGTTCAATATCGCAGAAAGTGAAAAATGGATAAAGAAGTTGTGGTACTTATGTACAATGCAATATCACACAGCAATGAAATCTATGTCATCAGGCCCGTAGCAGCATAATGAGTGGATTCAGGTACGATGATTCTAACTGAAATAAGTCACACAGAAAAAGAAACATCATAAGATATCACTAATACACGGAATGTAAACTTGGCTACACAGGAACTGAATTACAAAACAGAACAGGGTCTCAAATTTAGAAACCCAACTTATGCTTGCTTAAGGGGAAAGGTGAGTTGGGGTGCTGCATAAAACCAGAGATTGAAATGAGCACAGATAAAGTTCCTTAAGCCAAATATGGAATAGACAAGAGCTACTCCTTGCTCAACGAAATGGACTCAACACACCATATTAAATGCCTAATAGTGTACCTGACTAGGAAGTATCTTAAAACCTATGGATTGCTATGTCTCCGAAAGAGAATCAAGCGTGTGTACAGGGGCATAAACGCAGCAGTGATAGGATTGGAGAGGCTCGGTGAGCAAATGAAGACCCTTTGAAGTCATATTGCATGGTACCCATTCCACGGGTCTCAACTCTCCAGGTTTAAGGGATTCTTCCTTCAGCTAAAACATGCATGTGGAACCCAGAGTATGATCAACCGTGTGATCGGGAGACGTGTTCCAATATGTGTCAGTTTTCGTCCCCTGGTACTCGGGTGCAACATGCCAGACGCTTTACTAACACTCTCCCGACTTGGAGAGTCAGTGCCTTTAACCTCCTGTTTGGCCCAGTTTGCAATTTCTGCGGAAGATGAACAGGAATAGGGAGAACCAATGAGAGACTAGCTGGAGGTGTCTGGACGGGCAAATTTAACTCTCATTTCCCACCAGGAAGAGGAATTAACCAAAGGCTCAGCGTGCCGTGCCGGAACCAGATTAGGGCCTGAAGCCATCCTGTGGTGTTGCGGCCAGCTCACAAGAAAGCGAGTTGAAGAAAGGAGCTCAGGGGCACTGTAATTCACAAACCTGCAGAGTTATAAATGACAGCTATCGTCCAAAAATATACTGAAGTAAGGCTGCCAAGAGGACTTGAAAGCGGGGCAGAATTGCAGGAAAACCGATTTCAGGAGGTAGACTGGAATTGCATTTAAAGCATAGGAAAAGAGGCAGAACGTCCACAATGATGCACTTGGCCAAAAAGGGCGTATGCGTTTTTTCCTGAGTATATTCAGGAAAAAACGCATACGCCCTTTTTGGCCAACCAAGCCAGCTTGCAAAGGAAATCTGCACTACAATGAAGTCTCACTTCCCCCCGGTCAAAAGGGCCATCTGAAAAAAGTGTAAAATCCAGAAAGGCAGGACAGGCCATGGAGAACTGGGAGCCTTGTTATGCTGATGGGCGGGATGTAAATTGCCAACAGCCACTCGGGAGAAGTGTATGGTGTTTCCTGAAACATCTAAAAAACAAAGCAACAGAGCCTAGGGCACTTCCACTTATGGTCCTATAGCTTAGGGAAATTAAAATCAAAAAGACACAGCCACCCCAAAGGTTGGGACGGCTCTGTTTACAAGAACCTGGTTTACGGTACAAGTTCAATATCGCAGAAAGTGAAAAATGGATAAAGAAGTTGTGGTACTTACGTACAATGCAGTATCACTCAGCAATGAAATCTATGTCATCAGGCCCGTAGCAGCATAATGAGTGGATTCAGGTATGATGATTCTTACTGAAATAAGTCACACAGAAAAAGAAACATCATAAGATATCACTAATACACGGAATGTAAACTTGGCTACACAGGAACTGAATTACAAAACAGAACAGGGTCTCAAATTTAGAAACCCAACTTATGCTTGCTTAAGGGGAAAGGTGAGTTGGGGTGCTGCATAAAACCAGAGATTGAAATGAGCACAGATAAAGTTCCTTAAGCCAAATATGGAATAGACAAGAGCTACTCCTTGCTCAACGAAATGGACTCAACACCCCATATTAAACGCCTAAGAATGTACCTGACTAGGAAGTATCTTAAAACCTATGGATTGCTATGTCTCCGAAAGAGAATCAAGCGTGTGTACAGGGGCATAAACGCAGCAGTGATAGGATTGGAGAAGTTCGGTGAACAAATGAAGACCCTTTGAAGTCATATTGCATGGTACCCATTCCACGGGTCTCAACTCTCCAGGTTTAAGGTATTCTTCCTTCAGCTAAAACATGCATGTGGAACCCAGAGTATGATCAACCGTGTGATCGGGAGACGTGTTCCAATATGTGTCAGTTGTCATCCCCTGGTACTCGGGTGCAACATTCCAGACGCTTTACTAACACTCTCCTGACTTGGAGAGTCAGTGCCTTTAACCTCCTGTTTGGCCCAGTTTGCAATTTCTGCGGAAGATGAACAGGAATAGGGAGAACCAATGAGAGACTAGCTGGAGGTGTCTGGACGGGCAAATTTAACTCTCATTTCCCACCAGGAAGAGGAATCAACCAAAGGCTCAGCGTGCCGTGCCGGAACCAGATTAGGGCCTGAAGCCATCCTGCGGTGTTGCGGCCAGCTCACGAGAAAGCGAGTTGAAGAAAGGAGCTCAGGGGCACTGTAATTCACAAACCTGCAGAGTTATAAATGACAGCTATCGTCCAAAAATATACTGAAGTAAGGCTGCCAAGAGGACTTGAAAGCGGGGCAGAATTGCAGGAAACCGATTTCAGGAGGTAGACTGGAATTGCATTTAAAGCATAGGAAAAGAGGCAGAACGTCCACAATGATGCACTTGGCCAAAAAGGGCGTATGCGTTTTTTCCTGAATATATTCAGGAAAAAACGCATACGCCCTTTTTGGCCAACCAAGCAAGCTTGCAAAGGAAATCTGCACTACAATGAAGTCTCACTTCCCCCCGGTCAAAAGGGCCATCTGAAAAAAGTGTAAAATACAGAAAGGCAGGACAGGCCATGGAGAACTGGGAGCCTTGTTATGCTGATGGGCGGGAGGTAAATTGCCGTTAGCCACTCGGGAGAAGTGTATGGTGTTTCCTGAAACATCTAAAAAACAAAGCAACAGAGCCTAGGGCACTTCCACTTATGGTCCTATAGCTTAGGGAAATTAAAATCAAAAAGACACAGCACCCCAAAGGTTGAGACGGCTCTGTTTACAAGAACCTGGTTTACGGTACAAGTTCAATATCGCAGAAAGTGAAAAATGGATAAAGAAGTTGTGGTACTTATGTACAATGCAATATCACACAGCAATGAAATCTATGTCATCAGGCCCGTAGCAGCATAATGAGTGGATTCAGGTACGATGATTCTAACTGAAATAAGTCACACAGAAAAAGAAACATCATAAGATATCACTAATACACGGAATGTAAACTTGGCTACACAGGAACTGAATTACAAAACAGAACAGGGTCTCAAATTTAGAAACCCAACTTATGCTTGCTTAAGGGGAAAGGTGAGTTGGGGTGCTGCATAAAACCAGAGATTGAAATGAGCACAGATAAAGTTCCTTAAGCCAAATATGGAATAGACAAGAGCTACTCCTTGCTCAACGAAATGGACTCAACACACCATATTAAATGCCTAATAGTGTACCTGACTAGGAAGTATCTTAAAACCTATGGATTGCTATGTCTCCGAAAGAGAATCAAGCGTGTGTACAGGGGCATAAACGCAGCAGTGATAGGATTGGAGAGGCTCGGTGAGCAAATGAAGACCCTTTGAAGTCATATTGCATGGTACCCATTCCACGGGTCTCAACTCTCCAGGTTTAAGGGATTCTTCCTTCAGCTAAAACATGCATGTGGAACCCAGAGTATGATCAACCGTGTGATCGGGAGACGTGTTCCAATATGTGTCAGTTTTCGTCCCCTGGTACTCGGGTGCAACATGCCAGACGCTTTACTAACACTCTCCCGACTTGGAGAGTCAGTGCCTTTAACCTCCTGTTTGGCCCAGTTTGCAATTTCTGCGGAAGATGAACAGGAATAGGGAGAACCAATGAGAGACTAGCTGGAGGTGTCTGGACGGGCAAATTTAACTCTCATTTCCCACCAGGAAGAGGAATTAACCAAAGGCTCAGCGTGCCGTGCCGGAACCAGATTAGGGCCTGAAGCCATCCTGCGGTGTTGCGGCCAGCTCACAAGAAAGCGAGTTGAAGAAAGGAGCTCAGGGGCACTGTAATTCACAAACCTGCAGAGTTATAAATGACAGCTATCGTCCAAAAATATACTGAAGTAAGGCTGCCAAGAGGACTTGAAAGCGGGGCAGAATTGCAGGAAAACCGATTTCAGGAGGTAGACTGGAATTGCATTTAAAGCATAGGAAAAGAGGCAGAACGTCCACAATGATGCACTTGGCCAAAAAGGGCGTATGCGTTTTTTCCTGAATATATTCAGGAAAAAACGCATACGCCCTTTTTGGCCAACCAAGCCAGCTTGCAAAGGAAATCTGCACTACAATGAAGTCTCACTTCCCCCCGGTCAAAAGGGCCATCTGAAAAAAGTGTAAAATCCAGAAAGGCAGGACAGGCCATGGAGAACTGGGAGCCTTGTTATGCTGATGGGCGGGATGTAAATTGCCAACAGCCACTCGGGAGAAGTGTATGGTGTTTCCTGAAACATCTAAAAAACAAAGCAACAGAGCCTAGGGCACTTCCACTTATGGTCCTATAGCTTAGGGAAATTAAAATCAAAAAGACACAGCCACCCCAAAGGTTGGGACGGCTCTGTTTACAAGAACCTGGTTTACGGTACAAGTTCAATATCGCAGAAAGTGAAAAATGGATAAAGAAGTTGTGGTACTTACGTACAATGCAGTATCACTCAGCAATGCAATCTATGTCATCAGGCCCGTAGCAGCATAATGAGTGGATTCAGGTATGATGATTCTTACTGAAATAAGTCACACAGAAAAAGAAACATCATAAGATATCACTAATACACGGAATGTAAACTTGGCTACACAGGAACTGAATTACAAAACAGAACAGGGTCTCAAATTTAGAAACCCAACTTATGCTTGCTTAAGGGGAAAGGTGAGTTGGGGTGCTGCATAAAACCAGAGATTGAAATGAGCACAGATAAAGTTCCTTAAGCCAAATATGGAATAGACAAGAGCTACTCCTTGCTCAACGAAATGGACTCAACACCCCATATTAAACGCCTAAGAATGTACCTGACTAGGAAGTATCTTAAAACCTATGGATTGCTATGTCTCCGAAAGAGAATCAAGCGTGTGTACAGGGGCATAAACGCAGCAGTGATAGGATTGGAGAAGTTCGGTGAACAAATGAAGACCCTTTGAAGTCATATTGCATGGTACCCATTCCACGGGTCTCAACTCTCCAGGTTTAAGGTATTCTTCCTTCAGCTAAAACATGCATGTGGAACCCAGAGTATGATCAACCGTGTGATCGGGAGACGTGTTCCAATATGTGTCAGTTGTCGTCCCCTGGTACTCGGGTGCAACATTCCAGACGCTTTACTAACACTCTCCTGACTTGGAGAGTCAGTGCCTTTAACCTCCTGTTTGGCCCAGTTTGCAATTTCTGCGGAAGATGAACAGGAATAGGGAGAACCAATGAGAGACTAGCTGGAGGTGTCTGGACGGGCAAATTTAACTCTCATTTCCCACCAGGAAGAGGAATCAACCAAAGGCTCAGCGTGCCGTGCCGGAACCAGATTAGGGCCTGAAGCCATCCTGCGGTGTTGCGGCCAGCTCACGAGAAAGCGAGTTGAAGAAAGGAGCTCAGGGGCACTGTAATTCACAAACCTGCAGAGTTATAAATGACAGCTATCGTCCAAAAATATACTGAAGTAAGGCTGCCAAGAGGACTTGAAAGCGGGGCAGAATTGCAGGAAACCGATTTCAGGAGGTAGACTGGAATTGCATTTAAAGCATAGGAAAAGAGGCAGAACGTCCACAATGATGCACTTGGCCAAAAAGGGCGTATGCGTTTTTTCCTGAATATATTCAGGAAAAAACGCATACGCCCTTTTTGGCCAACCAAGCAAGCTTGCAAAGGAAATCTGCACTACAATGAAGTCTCACTTCCCCCCGGTCAAAAGGGCCATCTGAAAAAAGTGTAAAATCCAGAAAGGCAGGACAGGCCATGGAGAACTGGGAGCCTTGTTATGCTGATGGGCGGGAGGTAAATTGCCGTTAGCCACTCGGGAGAAGTGTATGGTGTTTCCTGAAACATCTAAAAAACAAAGCAACAGAGCCTAGGGCACTTCCACTTATGGTCCTATAGCTTAGGGAAATTAAAATCAAAAAGACACAGCACCCCAAAGGTTGAGACGGCTCTGTTTACAAGAACCTGGTTTACGGTACAAGTTCAATATCGCAGAAAGTGAAAAATGGATAAAGAAGTTGTGGTACTTATGTACAATGCAATATCACACAGCAATGAAATCTATGTCATCAGGCCTGTAGCAGCATAATGAGTGGATTCAGGTACGATGATTCTAACTGAAATAAGTCACACAGAAAAAGAAACATCATAAGATATCACTAATACACGGAATGTAAACTTGGCTACACAGGAACTGAATTACAAAACAGAACAGGGTCTCAAATTTAGAAACCCAACTTATGCTTGCTTAAGGGGAAAGGTGAGTTGGGGTGCTGCATAAAACCAGAGATTGAAATGAGCACAGATAAAGTTCCTTAAGCCAAATATGGAATAGACAAGAGCTACTCCTTGCTCAACGAAATGGACTCAACACACCATATTAAATGCCTAATAGTGTACCTGACTAGGAAGTATCTTAAAACCTATGGATTGCTATGTCTCCGAAAGAGAATCAAGCGTGTGTACAGGGGCATAAACGCAGCAGTGATAGGATTGGAGAGGCTCGGTGAGCAAATGAAGACCCTTTGAAGTCATATTGCATGGTACCCATTCCACGGGTCTCAACTCTCCAGGTTTAAGGGATTCTTCCTTCAGCTAAAACATGCATGTGGAACCCAGAGTATGATCAACCGTGTGATCGGGAGACGTGTTCCAATATGTGTCAGTTTTCGTCCCCTGGTACTCGGGTGCAACATGCCAGACGCTTTACTAACACTCTCCCGACTTGGAGAGTCAGTGCCTTTAACCTCCTGTTTGGCCCAGTTTGCAATTTCTGCGGAAGATGAACAGGAATAGGGAGAACCAATGAGAGACTAGCTGGAGGTGTCTGGACGGGCAAATTTAACTCTCATTTCCCACCAGGAAGAGGAATTAACCAAAGGCTCAGCGTGCCGTGCCGGAACCAGATTAGGGCCTGAAGCCATCCTGCGGTGTTGCGGCCAGCTCACAAGAAAGCGAGTTGAAGAAAGGAGCTCAGGGGCACTGTAATTCACAAACCTGCAGAGTTATAAATGACAGCTATCGTCCAAAAATATACTGAAGTAAGGCTGCCAAGAGGACTTGAAAGCGGGGCAGAATTGCAGGAAAACCGATTTCAGGAGGTAGACTGGAATTGCATTTAAAGCATAGGAAAAGAGGCAGAACGTCCACAATGATGCACTTGGCCAAAAAGGGCGTATGCGTTTTTTCCTGAATATATTCAGGAAAAAACGCATACGCCCTTTTTGGCCAACCAAGCCAGCTTGCAAAGGAAATCTGCACTACAATGAAGTCTCACTTCCCCCCGGTCAAAAGGGCCATCTGAAAAAAGTGTAAAATCCAGAAAGGCAGGACAGGCCATGGAGAACTGGGAGCCTTGTTATGCTGATGGGCGGGATGTAAATTGCCAACAGCCACTCGGGAGAAGTGTATGGTGTTTCCTGAAACATCTAAAAAACAAAGCAACAGAGCCTAGGGCACTTCCACTTATGGTCCTATAGCTTAGGGAAATTAAAATCAAAAAGACACAGCCACCCCAAAGGTTGGGACGGCTCTGTTTACAAGAACCTGGTTTACGGTACAAGTTCAATATCGCAGAAAGTGAAAAATGGATAAAGAAGTTGTGGTACTTACGTACAATGCAGTATCACTCAGCAATGCAATCTATGTCATCAGGCCCGTAGCAGCATAATGAGTGGATTCAGGTATGATGATTCTTACTGAAATAAGTCACACAGAAAAAGAAACATCATAAGATATCACTAATACACGGAATGTAAACTTGGCTACACAGGAACTGAATTACAAAACAGAACAGGGTCTCAAATTTAGAAACCCAACTTATGCTTGCTTAAGGGGAAAGGTGAGTTGGGGTGCTGCATAAAACCAGAGATTGAAATGAGCACAGATAAAGTTCCTTAAGCCAAATATGGAATAGACAAGAGCTACTCCTTGCTCAACGAAATGGACTCAACACCCCATATTAAACGCCTAGGAATGTACCTGACTAGGAAGTATCTTAAAACCTATGGATTGCTATGTCTCCGAAAGAGAATCAAGCGTGTGTACAGGGGCATAAACGCAGCAGTGATAGGATTGGAGAAGTTCGGTGAACAAATGAAGACCCTTTGAAGTCATATTGCATGGTACCCATTCCACGGGTCTCAACTCTCCAGGTTTAAGGTATTCTTCCTTCAGCTAAAACATGCATGTGGAACCCAGAGTATGATCAACCGTGTGATCGGGAGACGTGTTCCAATATGTGTCAGTTGTCGTCCCCTGGTACTCGGGTGCAACATTCCAGACGCTTTACTAACACTCTCCTGACTTGGAGAGTCAGTGCCTTTAACCTCCTGTTTGGCCCAGTTTGCAATTTCTGCGGAAGATGAACAGGAATAGGGAGAACCAATGAGAGACTAGCTGGAGGTGTCTGGACGGGCAAATTTAACTCTCATTTCCCACCAGGAAGAGGAATCAACCAAAGGCTCAGCGTGCCGTGCCGGAACCAGATTAGGGCCTGAAGCCATCCTGCGGTGTTGCGGCCAGCTCACGAGAAAGCGAGTTGAAGAAAGGAGCTCAGGGGCACTGTAATTCACAAACCTGCAGAGTTATAAATGACAGCTATCGTCCAAAAATATACTGAAGTAAGGCTGCCAAGAGGACTTGAAAGCGGGGCAGAATTGCAGGAAACCGATTTCAGGAGGTAGACTGGAATTGCATTTAAAGCATAGGAAAAGAGGCAGAACGTCCACAATGATGCACTTGGCCAAAAAGGGCGTATGCGTTTTTTCCTGAATATATTCAGGAAAAAACGCATACGCCCTTTTTGGCCAACCAAGCAAGCTTGCAAAGGAAATCTGCACTACAATGAAGTCTCACTTCCCCCCGGTCAAAAGGGCCATCTGAAAAAAGTGTAAAATACAGAAAGGCAGGACAGGCCATGGAGAACTGGGAGCCTTGTTATGCTGATGGGCGGGAGGTAAATTGCCGTTAGCCACTCGGGAGAAGTGTATGGTGTTTCCTGAAACATCTAAAAAACAAAGCAACAGAGCCTAGGGCACTTCCACTTATGGTCCTATAGCTTAGGGAAATTAAAATCAAAAAGACACAGCACCCCAAAGGTTGAGACGGCTCTGTTTACAAGAACCTGGTTTACGGTACAAGTTCAATATCGCAGAAAAGTGAAAAATGGATAAAGAAGTTGTGGTACTTATGTACAATGCAATATCACACAGCAATGAAATCTATGTCATCAGGCCCGTAGCAGCATAATGAGTGGATTCAGGTACGATGATTCTAACTGAAATAAGTCACACAGAAAAAGAAACATCATAAGATATCACTAATACACGGAATGTAAACTTGGCTACACAGGAACTGAATTACAAAACAGAACAGGGTCTCAAATTTAGAAACCCAACTTATGCTTGCTTAAGGGGAAAGGTGATTGGGGTGCTGCATAAAACCAGAGATTGAAATGAGCACAGATAAAGTTCCTTAAGCCAAATATGGAATAGACAAGAGCTACTCCTTGCTCAACGAAATGGACTCAACACACCATATTAAATGCCTAATAGTGTACCTGACTAGGAAGTATCTTAAAACCTATGGATTGCTATGTCTCCGAAAGAGAATCAAGCGTGTGTACAGGGGCATAAACGCAGCAGTGATAGGATTGGAGAGGCTCGGTGAGCAAATGAAGACCCTTTGAAGTCATATTGCATGGTACCCATTCCACGGGTCTCAACTCTCCAGGTTTAAGGGATTCTTCCTTCAGCTAAAACATGCATGTGGAACCCAGAGTATGATCAACCGTGTGATCGGGAGACGTGTTCCAATATGTGTCAGTTTTCGTCCCCTGGTACTCGGGTGCAACATGCCAGACGCTTTACTAACACTCTCCCGACTTGGAGAGTCAGTGCCTTTAACCTCCTGTTTGGCCCAGTTTGCAATTTCTGCGGAAGATGAACAGGAATAGGGAGAACCAATGAGAGACTAGCTGGAGGTGTCTGGACGGGCAAATTTAACTCTCATTTCCCACCAGGAAGAGGAATTAACCAAAGGCTCAGCGTGCCGTGCCGGAACCAGATTAGGGCCTGAAGCCATCCTGCGGTGTTGCGGCCAGCTCACAAGAAAGCGAGTTGAAGAAAGGAGCTCAGGGGCACTGTAATTCACAAACCTGCCGAGTTATAAATGACAGCTATCGTCCAAAAATATACTGAAGTAAGGCTGCCAAGAGGACTTGAAAGCGGGGCAGAATTGCAGGAAACCGATTTCAGGAGGTAGACTGGAATTGCATTTAAAGCATAGGAAAAGAGGCAGAACGTCCACAATGATGCACTTGGCCAAAAAGGGCGTATGCGTTTTTTCCTGAATATATTCAGGAAAAAACGCATACGCCCTTTTTGGCCAACCAAGCCAGCTTGCAAAGGAAATCTGCACTACAATGAAGTCTCACTTCCCCCCGGTCAAAAGGGCCATCTGAAAAAAGTGTAAAATCCAGAAAGGCAGGACAGGCCATGGAGAACTGGGAGCCTTGTTATGCTGATGGGCGGGATGTAAATTGCCAACAGCCACTCGGGAGAAGTGTATGGTGTTTCCTGAAACATCTAAAAAACAAAGCAACAGAGCCTAGGGCACTTCCACTTATGGTCCTATAGCTTAGGGAAATTAAAATCAAAAAGACACAGCCACCCCAAAGGTTGGGACGGCTCTGTTTACAAGAACCTGGTTTACGGTACAAGTTCAATATCGCAGAAAGTGAAAAATGGATAAAGAAGTTGTGGTACTTACGTACAATGCAGTATCACTCAGCAATGAAATCTATGTCATCAGGCCCGTAGCAGCATAATGAGTGGATTCAGGTATGATGATTCTTACTGAAATAAGTCACACAGAAAAAGAAACATCATAAGATATCACTAATACACGGAATGTAAACTTGGCTACACAGGAACTGAATTACAAAACAGAACAGGGTCTCAAATTTAGAAACCCAACTTATGCTTGCTTAAGGGGAAAGGTGAGTTGGGGTGCTGCATAAAACCAGAGATTGAAATGAGCACAGATAAAGTTCCTTAAGCCAAATATGGAATAGACAAGAGCTACTCCTTGCTCAACGAAATGGACTCAACACCCCATATTAAACGCCTAAGAATGTACCTGACTAGGAAGTATCTTAAAACCTATGGATTGCTATGTCTCCGAAAGAGAATCAAGCGTGTGTACAGGGGCATAAACGCAGCAGTGATAGGATTGGAGAAGTTCGGTGAACAAATGAAGACCCTTTGAAGTCATATTGCATGGTACCCATTCCACGGGTCTCAACTCTCCAGGTTTAAGGTATTCTTCCTTCAGCTAAAACATGCATGTGGAACCCAGAGTATGATCAACCGTGTGATCGGGAGACGTGTTCCAATATGTGTCAGTTGTCGTCCCCTGGTACTCGGGTGCAACATTCCAGACGCTTTACTAACACTCTCCTGACTTGGAGAGTCAGTGCCTTTAACCTCCTGTTTGGCCCAGTTTGCAATTTCTGCGGAAGATGAACAGGAATAGGGAGAACCAATGAGAGACTAGCTGGAGGTGTCTGGACGGGCAAATTTAACTCTCATTTCCCACCAGGAAGAGGAATCAACCAAAGGCTCAGCGTGCCGTGCCGGAACCAGATTAGGGCCTGAAGCAATCCTGCGGTGTTGCGGCCAGCTCACGAGAAAGCGAGTTGAAGAAAGGAGCTCAGGGGCACTGTAATTCACAAACCTGCAGAGTTATAAATGACAGCTATCGTCCAAAAATATACTGAAGTAAGGCTGCCAAGAGGACTTGAAAGCGGGGCAGAATTGCAGGAAACCGATTTCAGGAGGTAGACTGGAATTGCATTTAAAGCATAGGAAAAGAGGCAGAACGTCCACAATGATGCACTTGGCCAAAAAGGGCGTATACGTTTTTCCCTGAATATATTCAGGAAAAAACGCATACGCCCTTTTTGGCCAACCAAGCCAGCTTGCAAAGGAAATCTGCACTACAATGAAGTCTCACTTCCCCCCGGTCAAAAGGGCCATCTGAAAAAAGTGTAAAATCCAGAAAGGCAGGACAGGCCATGGAGAACTGGGAGCCTTGTTATGCTGATGGGCGGGATGTAAATTGCCGTTAGCCACTCGGGAGAAGTGTATGGTGTTTCCTGAAACATCTAAAAAACAAAGCAACAGAGCCTAGGGCACTTCCACTTATGGTCCTATAGCTTAGGGAAATTAAAATCAAAAAGACACAGCCACCCCAAAGGTTGGGACGGCTCTGTTTACAAGAACCTGGTTTACGGTACAAGTTCAATATCGCAGAAAGTGAAAAATGGATAAAGAAGTTGTGGTACTTACGTACAATGCAGTATCACTCAGCAATGAAATCTATGTCATCAGGCCCGTAGCAGCATAATGAGTGGATTCAGGTATGATGATTCTTACTGAAATAAGTCACACAGAAAAAGAAACATCATAAGATATCACTAATACACGGAATGTAAACTTGGCTACACAGGAACTGAATTACAAAACAGAACAGGGTCTCAAATTTAGAAACCCAACTTATGCTTGCTTAAGGGGAAAGGTGAGTTGGGGTGCTGCATAAAACCAGAGATTGAAATGAGCACAGATAAAGTTCCTTAAGCCAAATATGGAATAGACAAGAGCTACTCCTTGCTCAACGAAATGGACTCAACACCCCATATTAAACGCCTAAGAATGTACCTGACTAGGAAGTATCTTAAAACCTATGGATTGCTATGTCTCCGAAAGAGAATCAAGCGTGTGTACAGGGGCATAAACGCAGCAGTGATAGGATTGGAGAAGTTCGGTGAACAAATGAAGACCCTTTGAAGTCATATTGCATGGTACCCATTCCACGGGTCTCAACTCTCCAGGTTTAAGGTATTCTTCCTTCAGCTAAAACATGCATGTGGAACCCAGAGTATGATCAACCGTGTGATCGGGAGACGTGTTCCAATATGTGTCAGTTGTCGTCCCCTGGTACTCGGGTGCAACATTCCAGACGCTTTACTAACACTCTCCTGACTTGGAGAGTCAGTGCCTTTAACCTCCTGTTTGGCCCAGTTTGCAATTTCTGCGGAAGATGAACAGGAATAGGGAGAACCAATGAGAGACTAGCTGGAGGTGTCTGGACGGGCAAATTTAACTCTCATTTCCCACCAGGAAGAGGAATCAACCAAAGGCTCAGCGTGCCGTGCCGGAACCAGATTAGGGCCTGAAGCAATCCTGCGGTGTTGCGGCCAGCTCACGAGAAAGCGAGTTGAAGAAAGGAGCTCAGGGGCACTGTAATTCACAAACCTGCAGAGTTATAAATGACAGCTATCGTCCAAAAATATACTGAAGTAAGGCTGCCAAGAGGACTTGAAAGCGGGGCAGAATTGCAGGAAACCGATTTCAGGAGGTAGACTGGAATTGCATTTAAAGCATAGGAAAAGAGGCAGAACGTCCACAATGATGCACTTGGCCAAAAAGGGCGTATGCGTTTTTTCCTGAATATATTCAGGAAAAAACGCATACGCCCTTTTTGGCCAACCAAGCCAGCTTGCAAAGGAAATCTGCACTACAATGAAGTCTCACTTCCCCCCGGTCAAAAGGGCCATCTGAAAAAAGTGTAAAATCCAGAAAGGCAGGACAGGCCATGGAGAACTGGGAGCCTTGTTATGCTGATGGGCGGGATGTAAATTGCCGTTAGCCACTGGGGAGAAGTGTATGGTGTTTCCTGAAACATCTAAAAAACAAAGCAACAGAGCCTAGGGCACTTCCACTTATGGTCCTATAGCTTAGGGAAATTAAAATCAAAAAGACACAGCCACCCCAAAGGTTGGGACGGCTCTGTTTACAAGAACCTGGTTTACGGTACAAGTTCAATATCGCAGAAAGTGAAAAATGGATAAAGAAGTTGTGGTACTTACGTACAATGCAGTATCACTCAGCAATGAAATCTATGTCATCAGGCCCGTAGCAGCATAATGAGTGGATTCAGGTATGATGATTCTTACTGAAATAAGTCACACAGAAAAAGAAACATCATAAGATATCACTAATACACGGAATGTAAACTTGGCTACACAGGAACTGAATTACAAAACAGAACAGGGTCTCAAATTTAGAAACCCAACTTATGCTTGCTTAAGGGGAAAGGTGAGTTGGGGTGCTGCATAAAACCAGAGATTGAAATGAGCACAGATAAAGTTCCTTAAGCCAAATATGGAATAGACAAGAGCTACTCCTTGCTCAACGAAATGGACTCAACACCCCATATTAAACGCCTAAGAATGTACCTGACTAGGAAGTATCTTAAAACCTATGGATTGCTATGTCTCCGAAAGAGAATCAAGCGTGTGTACAGGGGCATAAACGCAGCAGTGATAGGATTGGAGAAGTTCGGTGAACAAATGAAGACCCTTTGAAGTCATATTGCATGGTACCCATTCCACGGGTCTCAACTCTCCAGGTTTAAGGTATTCTTCCTTCAGCTAAAACATGCATGTGGAACCCAGAGTATGATCAACCGTGTGATCGGGAGACGTGTTCCAATATGTGTCAGTTGTCGTCCCCTGGTACTCGGGTGCAACATTCCAGACGCTTTACTAACACTCTCCTGACTTGGAGAGTCAGTGCCTTTAACCTCCTGTTTGGCCCAGTTTGCAATTTCTGCGGAAGATGAACAGGAATAGGGAGAACCAATGAGAGACTAGCTGGAGGTGTCTGGACGGGCAAATTTAACTCTCATTTCCCACCAGGAAGAGGAATCAACCAAAGGCTCAGCGTGCCGTGCCGGAACCAGATTAGGGCCTGAAGCAATCCTGCGGTGTTGCGGCCAGCTCACGAGAAAGCGAGTTGAAGAAAGGAGCTCAGGGGCACTGTAATTCACAAACCTGCAGAGTTATAAATGACAGCTATCGTCCAAAAATATACTGAAGTAAGGCTGCCAAGAGGACTTGAAAGCGGGGCAGAATTGCAGGAAACCGATTTCAGGAGGTAGACTGGAATTGCATTTAAAGCATAGGAAAAGAGGCAGAACGTCCACAATGATGCACTTGGCCAAAAAGGGCGTATGCGTTTTTTCCTGAATATATTCAGGAAAAAACGCATACGCCCTTTTTGGCCAACCAAGCCAGCTTGCAAAGGAAATCTGCACTACAATGAAGTCTCACTTCCCCCCGGTCAAAAGGGCCATCTGAAAAAAGTGTAAAATACAGAAAGGCAGGACAGGCCATGGAGAACTGGGAGCCTTGTTATGCTGATGGGCGGGAGGTAAATTGCCGTTAGCCACTCGGGAGAAGTGTATGGTGTTTCCTGAAACATCTAAAAAACAAAGCAACAGAGCGTAGGGCACTTCCACTTATGGTCCTATAGCTTAGGGAAATTAAAATCAAAAAGACACAGCACCCCAAAGGTTGAGACGGCTCTGTTTACAAGAACCTGGTTTACGGTACAAGTTCAATATCGCAGAAAGTGAAAAATGGATAAAGAAGTTGTGGTACTTATGTACAATGCAATATCACACAGCAATGAAATCTATGTCATCAGGCCCGTAGCAGCATAATGAGTGGATTCAGGTACGATGATTCTAACTGAAATAAGTCACACAGAAAAAGAAACATCATAAGATATCACTAATACACGGAATGTAAACTTGGCTACACAGGAACTGAATTACAAAACAGAACAGGGTCTCAAATTTAGAAACCCAACTTATGCTTGCTTAAGGGGAAAGGTGAGTTGGGGTGCTGCATAAAACCAGAGATTGAAATGAGCACAGATAAAGTTCCTTAAGCCAAATATGGAATAGACAAGAGCTACTCCTTGCTCAACGAAATGGACTCAACACACCATATTAAATGCCTAATAGTGTACCTGACTAGGAAGTATCTTAAAACCTATGGATTGCTATGTCTCCGAAAGAGAATCAAGCGTGTGTACAGGGGCATAAACGCAGCAGTGATAGGATTGGAGAGGCTCGGTGAGCAAATGAAAACCCTTTGAAGTCATATTGCATGGTACCCATTCCACGGGTCTCAACTCTCCAGGTTTAAGGGATTCTTCCTTCAGCTAAAACATGCATGTGGAACCCAGAGTATGATCAACCGTGTGATCGGGAGACGTGTTCCAATATGTGTCAGTTTTCGTCCCCTGGTACTCGGGTGCAACATGCCAGACGCTTTACTAACACTCTCCCGACTTGGAGAGTCAGTGCCTTTAACCTCCTGTTTGGCCCAGTTTGCAATTTCTGCGGAAGATGAACAGGAATAGGGAGAACCAATGAGAGACTAGCTGGAGGTGTCTGGACGGGCAAATTTAACTCTCATTTCCCACCAGGAAGAGGAATTAACCAAAGGCTCAGCGTGCCGTGCCGGAACCAGATTAGGGCCTGAAGCCATCCTGCGGTGTTGCGGCCAGCTCACGAGAAAGCGAGTTGAAGAAAGGAGCTCAGGGGCACTGTAATTCACAAACCTGCAGAGTTATAAATGACAGCTATCGTCCAAAAATATACTGAAGTAAGGCTGCCAAGAGGACTTGAAAGCGGGGCAGAATTGCAGGAAACCGATTTCAGGAGGTAGACTGGAATTGCATTTAAAGCATAGGAAAAGAGGCAGAACGTCCACAATGATGCACTTGGCCAAAAAGGGCGTATGCGTTTTTTCCTGAATATATTCAGGAAAAAACGCATACGCCCTTTTTGGCCAACCAAGCAAGCCTGCAAAGGAAATCTGCACTACAATGAAGTCTCACTTCCCCCCGGTCAAAAGGGCCATCTGAAAAAAGTGTAAAATCCAGAAAGGCAGGACAGGCCATGGAGAACTGGGAGCCTTGTTATGCTGATGGGCGGGATGTAAATTGCCGACAGCCACTCGGGAGAAGTGTATGGTGTTTCCTGAAACATCTAAAAAACAAAGCAACAGAGCCTAGGGCACTTCTACTTATGGTCCTATAGCTTAGGGAAATTAAAATCAAAAAGACACAGCCACCCCAAAGGTTGGGACGGCTCTGTTTACAAGAACCTGGTTTACGGTACAAGTTCAATATCGCAGAAAGTGAAAAATGGATAAAGAAGTTGTGGTACTTACGTACAATGCAATATCACTCAGCAATGAAATCTATGTCATCAGGCTCGTAGCAGCATAATGAGTGGATTCAGGTACGATGATTCTAACTGAAATAAGTCACACAGAAAAAGAAACATCATAAGATATCACTAATACACGGAATGTAAACTTGGCTACACAGGAACTGAATTACAAAACAGAACAGGGTCTCAAATTTAGAAAACCAACTTATGCTTGCTTAAGGGGAAAGGTGAGTTGGCGTGCTGCATAAAACCAGAGATTGAAATGAGCACAGATAAAGTTCCTTAAGCCAAATATGGAATAGACAAGAGCTACTCCTTGCTCAACGAAATGGACTCAACACACCATATTAAATGCCTAAGAGTGTACCTGACTAGGAAGTATCTTAAAACCTATGGATTGCTATGTCTCCGAAAGAGAATCAAGCGTGTGTACAGGGGCATAAACGCAGCAGTGATAGGACTGGAGAGGTTCGGTGAGCAAATGAAGAACCTTTGAAGTCATATTGCATGGTACCCATTCCACGGGTCTCAACTCTCCAGGTTTAATGTATTCTTCCTTCAGCTAAAACATGCATGTGGAACCCAGAGTATGATCAACCGTGTGATCGGGAGACGTGTTCCAATATGTGTCAGTTTTCGTCCCCTGGTACTCGGGTGCAACATTCCAGACGCTTTACTAACACTCTCCCGACTTGGAGAGTCAGTGCCTTTAACCTCCTGTTTGGCCCAGTTTGCAATTTCTGCGGAAGATGAACAGGAATAGGGAGAACCAATGAGAGACTAGCTGGAGGTGTCTGGACGGGCAAATTTAACTCTCATTTCGCACCAGGAAGAGGAATTAACCAAAGGCTCAGCGTGCCGTGCCGGAACCAGATTAGGGCCTGAAGCGATCCAGCGGTGTTGCGGCCAGCTCACGAGAAAGCGAGTTGAAGAAAGTAGCTCAGGGGCACTGTAATTCACAAACCTGCAGAGTTATAAATGACAGCTATCGTCCAAAAACATACTGAAGTAAGGCTGCCAAGAGGACTTGAAAGCGGGGCAGAATTGCAGGAAACCGATTTCAGGAGGTAGACTGGAATTGCATTTAAAGCATAGGAAAAGAGGCAGAACGTCCACAATGATGCACTTGGCCAAAAAGGGCGTATGCGTTTTTTCCTGAATATATTCAGGAAAAAACGCATACGCCCTTTTTGGCCAACCAAGCAAGCTTGCAAAGGAAATCTGCACTACAATGAAGTCTCACTTCCCCCCGGTCAAAAGGGCCATCTGAAAAAAGTGTAAAATCCAGAAAGGCAGGACAGGCCATGGAGAACTGGGAGCCTTGTTATGCTGATGGGCGGGATGTAAATTGCCGACAGCCACTCCGGAGAAGTGTATGGTGTTTCCTGAAACATCTAAAAAACAAAGCAACAGAGCCTAGGGCACTTCTACTTATGGTCCTATAGCTTAGGGAAATTAAAATCAAAAAGACACAGCCACCCCAAAGGTTGGGACGGCTCTGTTTACAAGAACCTGGTTTACGGTACAAGTTCAATATCGCAGAAAGTGAAAAATGGATAAAGAAGTTGTGGTACTTACGTACAATGCAATATCACTCAGCAATGAAATCTATGTCATCAGGCTCGTAGCAGCATAATGAGTGGATTCAGGTATGATGATTCTAACTG